>NW_010295365.1:0-11449 GCF_000700745.2 Antrostomus carolinensis
CTGTAACTGGGAATCAGCGTGGGGCGGCAGCTTAGAGCCGGCACCCAAGGGCCAGGGCGGGCACGTCCAGCCTCTGCTGAAGCCCGGCTTGCCCAGGCTGTGTTGCCCAGAGGAGTTCAGTGAACTTCAGGCGGCACAGGCGCCTGCTGTATCCCCCCAGAACGCCAGAACTGCGTGTGCAGAGGTTTCTGTTCACTTCACGTGCAGCAATTCATGAAGCCCAAACTGGAAAGCATGTATTTCACAGAACCACAGAATGTCAGGGATTGGAAGGGACCTCGAAATATCATCTAGTCCAATGCCCTTGCAGGAGCAGGAACCTAAATGAGATCACACAGGAAGGCGTCCAGGCGGGTCTTGAATGTCTCCAGAGAAGGAGACTCCACAACCTCTCTGGGCAGCCTGTTCTGTCACCCCCACTGTAAAGAAGTTTCTTCTCAAGTTTAAGCGGAACCTCCTGTGTTCCAGCTCACACCCATTGCCTCTTGTCCTATCATTGAGCATCACTGAGAAGAGTTTGGCTCCATGCTCGTGACAATTACCCTTTATATATTTATAAACATCCATGAGGCCACCCCTCAGTCTCCTCTTCTCCAAGCTAAAGAGACCCAGCTCCCTCAGCCTTTCCTCATAAGGGAGATGCTCCACTCCCTTAATCATCTTGGTGGCTCTGTGCTGGACTCTCTCAAACAGTTCCCTCTCCTTCTTGAACTGTGGGGCCCAGAACTGGACACAATACTCCAGATGTGGCCTCACCAGGGCAGATGCGGCCTCACCAGAGTAGAGGCAGAGTAGTATTTACCAGGTGCTACTCAAATGAAGTCAAAATTTTGTGCACACACACACACACACGCTGAGATAACTGCCTGAGTTTGCTTAAGATGTCAAAGCAACGGTACAAAGAGATGGGCTTGGAAGATCTCAGCAATGATCCCTAAGCCTCAGTTCATCCAGATATAAACCTTACATCAAAAGTACTCAGTTTCTTCCCTTCCACAGCTAGCTTTTGCAAGGTTGTTCCCTATGAGCCAACGTTTCAATTACCATTCAGTGGATCTATAATGAGTCCTGTGAAATAGGCAACTATAATTAGCACAATGCTAGCAGACCATCTAGCTATAACTGTGGTTACAGTTTAAGATTAATTTCCTAAAATGATTTGGGCATGAACACGATATAGCTGTTACAGCACTGATCTGTGAGGTCCTTATGTATTTTTGAAGACACTTCAAACTAACAAATGACATCTCTCAAAACCCTGCAGTAGGTTCTTGTGTGATTTGGCCAGATCAGGTTGCAACAGCTGCTGCAGAAGTGCCCACAGAAAAACAAGCCCCCAAAGTTATTGCTTGAGATTGGATAACGTCATGACTGCCTCAAACGGTGTGCTGAGAGTATCAAAGGCAGCCACAGCCTTGCTGTTATCCAGCCCTCTCACTTCTGCTGGCTAATATCCAAATGCTAAATTATATTATCTCTGGCCACTATGTTTGTTTGTATGAATGCTGTTGGAGCCCTTGTTTTGATACCCAGACATTGCCAAGGTGGAAATAAGCAACAAGAGATTAAAATCTAAATGAACAAAATTACCTACGTATGACTCACGATTGTTAGGGAAATGGATAAATAAAAGGGATGAACATATTTGTAAGTATATATATACACACATACACGTGTGCTCGTGACAAGTTATATATAAAAATATCACACTTCTTTTTGTCAAACAAGGACTTCATTTCATTCCTCCCCCTTTTCCCCAACCTCCAATTTTCCCCAGGTGGTCATGAACAAGCACTGAACAAAGGCTACCTCAAAAACTTCAGTAAACTCTACAAAAGCAAATAGCAGAGAATGTTTAATTTCTTCCTAAGGTGTTTACAGATGTGACAGGAGGTTTTGCAAATATGATGATGTTTCTGATTTAGGAGGTGCTGTTCAGAAATTATTCTAATTATACCAATATAGGCCCACAAGGAGCAGAACCTGCTGGCTAGAAAGAAGTTTGAGTTTCTTGCAGCTGAGCCAGCTAGTCCATCTGACCACCTTCTCCTGTGGATGGGGAGATTTTAATGGCTTTGATTCTGAACTCTGTGTGGTCTCTACACTGTGAAGCTACGTACACATAGATTACAAGTTCTGCAATTAACTTACAGGTACAGTAAAACCATCTATTTAAAATGGTAGTGTCACTACAAAACTTGCCTTTCTGTCTCTTTTACTTCATGCACTTGTGCTGTGTGGCCCTGGTATTTTGCATGGGAGAGTAACTGTAAACACCTGACAAAAACCATAATGACCAGTGAGATATGTTTCCGTAACCCTGACTCTCCTTTTCAAGTAATTTTAGGTCAGATGGTAGGATGGGAGTTACAGAGGTGTTTGTAGCTGTCACTGTAGCAATACTCTGTTCCTTTTTAGAAAACTTTTACAAGAAATAAAGCTGCTGTCACAGTATGTTTCCTATGTGTGAAAACAGATGCTTGATGGAACACGGGAGCTAAAACCTCTAGTTACTTGATAGTGATTTAGGCTCATCAGAGTAGGAAAACCTCCCTTGGTGGGCACACAGTGTTTGGCTGCAACCTTCTCTCCATGGGCGGGGGGTGGAGGTCCAGAGACCCCTTACCTGGGTTAGACCCAATGGGCTAGAGCAGCTCACATGCAACACAAGGTACACATGACTGCACAGCTCTGGAGCCACTTTGCAACTGGGTTTATTGCTGCATTTACAGAATAACACACCTGAGCTGAGATACTCCCCGAGGCTGGTGCTGGCTTTGAGCTGCGTATTCTGATGGAGGGTTTGGTCTGGCTCTGTGTTTGTGTGACACTGTGACTGTGCTAAAAAATCCCTCTCCAAATTAAATAAGAACAAAATGACCTGGTCAGATTGTACAGGAGGCAGCAAGGTGCATCCCAATGATCAGGTAAGAATTGTTCATTACAGGATCTGCTGCCTGTATTACAACAAAACCCTATTTTCTCTACATGGCAGCTACTGTACCAATACATATAGGCTACCAGGAGTTACTGTTCTCTCTTTTATCATGTATTTAAAATATCTGACATTCATGTCTAAATAGGCTAATTACAAACTGGGATTTCAGTGGCTTATGTGAAGATTGCATGAATCTAAATTGAGCGTACCCAGATTTCCTTCATCAAGTTGAGTATAATGGGAAGACAATCGTCAGAAAGGTGACAGTTACTGATGGACATCTGGCAGGCAATTAAGATGAAAGTAATGAATCTGCTCCCTTACTTTCCCTTTCACACTTTTCCATTTAGATAACAAAATTTTTATACACCTCTCTATGTGGGAGGAATTAACAGGTGTCTTTTGTCATGAAATCACAGATAGGAACATACAGCTCCATATATATAAGCTATGCCTTAATGCAACCTCATTATGACGACTGTCATTGCTAACAATAACAGCCCCTGATTGCAACAACCAAGACAACATCGTATTGACAGAAAACATTCCAATAATGTTGCGCTTTCTCATATTCTGCCTTCCATAGTTTTATTCCTGAAAAGAAACTACTTGGAAAAGCAAGAGGTGATGCTCAGCATTCATTTTGAGTTATTGTGGTGGGTTGACCCTGGCTAGAGGCCAGATGCCCACCAAAGCCCACTCAGGTGGGCATCTGCTCCACCATGGACCTCCATGGGCTGCAGGGGGACAGCCTGCCTCACCATGGTCTGCAACACAGGCTGCAGGGGAATCTCTATTCTGGCACCTGGAGCACCTCCTCCCCCTCCTTCTTCCCTGACCTTGGTGTCTGTGGAGTTGCTTCTCTTACATCTTCTCACTCCTCTCTCTAGCTGCAAAGTGTGCAGCTTTTTTTCCCCTCTCCTCCTTTTTTTTTTCTTAATTATGTTATCCCAGAGGCGTTACTGATGGGCTCGGCCTTGGCCAGCGGCGGGTCCGTTCATGGAGCCGGCTGGCATTGGCTGTGTCAGGTCGGACATGGGGGAAGCTTCTGGCAGCTTCTCACAGAAGCCACCCCATGTCCCCCCCCGCTACCAAAACCTTGCCACGCAAACCCAATACAGTTATATTGAATTAGCTGTTTGTTCCCATAGAGGATGGGGAATAGAAAGACAGGAAAGAAGTTAAATTCATAGGGATATGATGTGGAATTAAAATATTTTTCCCCAGTGTTTCATAATAATCATTGCAGAGCAACAAAAACTTTAATTTGTATCATAAAGACAAGCTGCTGGAGGAAGAAGTCTGAGTAGACAAGAGGTGTGAGAAACTAGGCTAAGTCTGGGAACTGGCCTTTGACAAGGTCTGGTCTCTAAACCATAATATATTTCCCAAGTTCTCAATACTGTATACAAGTGAAGGAAAGTAAGAGAAATGTTGTTCTCAATTCCTGTTTATCCCGATTAAGAACACGAGGCAAAAATAAAAGTAAGGCAAAACTTTATTTTTTTTGGTAGAAAGAAAAATGAAGCAGTCATAATTAAGCAATATTTTCTGGGTTTCTTCTGCAGCAGAACCTTCACCAAGCCTCATTAATCTGACAGTCTTACTCAGTGCATCTTGTTTTCAAGTAAAGCAAAAATACCAAATGAGATTAGAAATGGCTATTTGGAATATTTCTTCTGACCACAGCACCTAAATGCCCATTAAAGAGGGATAACAGCCACCACAATTTTTAATCAACCATTTCTTATGCTCTATAAATCATACCAATCCTTTCTCCAGTTGCTACCCCACTTATTTTTTTCACTTTGCACAATCCAAAACATCAGTGAAACTACTGCATTTTTATCAGTTCCACAACTCGGCTCTTGGATGCTGGAACCTGGTTCAGAAATTGCTGTTCTAACCCAAATAATAGTAAATTATTATACATGTGAAGGTCCGTACAACATACACATACATCTCCACGCTACACCTGCCCATTAGGCAAATGCAATAGTACAGTATTCACTTTACTTGCACTTAGGGAAAAGCGGAACTCTTTTGTCTGCAAAGCAAGAGATTGTGAACGCGACTGTGAATTCCACATACACGCGTCCCTTCGGTAGTCTCGTACTAGCTATATGGACACACAGTTTAAGCAATGAAATGGTTTTTAGCTTGTTCTTTGTACAGGACACTTGCTACGTGCCCTAATAGTCAGTTACCTGAAAAAACAAAACACCAAAAAGAACCAAAAACCCAACAAAACTGCGTAATAGTGCTTTAATATTCATTTGTTAAAATCCCAAACAGCCTTATGGTAGCTGTCAGGTAGTTACCAGTCTCTTCCAAAGACACGCAGTAATAAAGAAAAAATTCTATCCTTCAGCAGCATCTGAGAAAACAACTTAATGTAGCTGCCACTTAGTGGCAGCAATTGTTCAGGCATTTTTGGTATTGATAAATCTCTTTATCATATAATTTGTGCATTAATCAACAAAAATGTAGGCCCCAATTCAGCAACTACTTGGGTGTGTGCAAATGCTTTTCTTCCATGTGGAATATTTCAAGTTAAGACTCATCAGATGAGCAAACTTAAGAACTTGCATAAATCTTTATAGGAGGGGAATTCTTAGTGATTCTTAGTGTTTAAAACTTCACTGTATGACTTCATAGGACTAAGATCCAATTCTAGATTTAGAGAATGTAGGAAACACTCCTATAAAGAACAGATATGTTGCTTTAACATAAATGCTTTCAAAGCTAACAAGAGCCTCTAGAAATTTGTGCGCCTTCTCTCCAAACACTTTAATCCTACTTGGGAGCAACAGGGGTCCAGTCTTACTGCCCTAGCTCCTGGCTACTGCATGAGGAATCAATAAAGTGCTTGTCACAAATTCTGTAGTCATGGAATAAAATAAAATTTAAGTACCATCAGAACGTTTTCAGATTTGTAAACTATGAATTAAGGGCTGATGTGTGATCCCCAGCATGCTTCCCTGAATCAGTAACAAATACTATGTTCTTTTTTTCTGAAGATAAATCAGAATTCTCCTAGGACTAGGTATATTCCACCTTTGTCTCAGTGAAGTCATTTTCTGCCTCCTGGGGAAAAGCTGGATTTAATTTTAATGTAAATGTTCATGCTTGACCAAAATGTGATGCTCATGCAATTGGACAAGCACCAGCATTCAATGTGACAGTTAGTTTTGTTTAATCAAACATGAAGCACCAGCATAGTTTACAACATATTCACTCTGAATTGTGTTCATAAATTGTTCCCAAATGCACCATAATCCTGAGAGGTCTTGCTTGCCTTTTGACCTTTCCTTTGATTTGATCTTTGTGGCATCTTCTCATTAACATATGTCTGAATATTTAAATTACTAAAACTTTCTCTTTAGATAGATACATATATATATATAATTTTTGCTAGCTTTCAGATAATTAATCTATAAGAACTGGCTTAGACTGTATGCTCTCTGGAGAGAACTTCTGTATGCTCCTTATACAAAAACAAATAATGGTTTGAAATATTTAGCCATGTGTTTGGATGATTTTTTTTTTTTTTTTAAAGGCTTTGGTGTTGCTTATATTTATCTTCCAGTCAGCTACAGGATAATAGCAACAGCAAACACATTGACAATGCAGTTCATTGTTCGGTTTTCCCATCTCACTGTGCAGGTTCCTAGAAGAGATTATTACAAAATAAAAATAGAATTCCAGTGTCTTTACTACATTCACTGTATTGCAATGTAAATTATGTCAAATTGGTATGAATAACTCAGCTGTGGTTTAAGGTAAGTACTATTATGCCATCTTGGCTATAAATATAATATAATAAATATTCCTCAAAACATTTCCATTAGCTTGTATATTGTTTACTACCTAACATGAGCCTTGTATACTTAAGAAAATTTCCAGGAAAGCACCCAGTTTCAGTATTTCTCTTTAAAAGCTGCATTTGCAAAAATCCTTGAAAATCTCATACTGCAATTGTCGAGATAATTAGACAAGAAATCAGGAAAAAAGACTGGATCAAATACATTCTAGTCTATTTACTTTGTTTCCCATGATACTCTGAACCTGGAAAATAAACACATTTAGAACTAATTTAGAAGCAATAAAACACATCCAAAGCCTGGCTGATAGTTAAGCAACTGAAACACATATTGTTAGTCAAACTATTTCTATTTTTTACCAAGTTCTGTTCTCCAAAATAGCACAGTCCCCTTACATCAGACAGGCAGATATGTCTAGGACTAGCCATGTGGATTTACAGTGAGCAACATCTTACTGCCTCTTCAACTGATCTGTGGTTACTGAGGAAGATTAAATGTTTTGACTCTTGTTTCAGAATGAAGGCAATTCTAATCCTGCTTCTCATAATTTACAAAGCAATTGCTCTTAATGACTGCTAACAAAATATTTCTGCTGGGATTGTAAACAAGCACCTAACTGGAAGCTCCTGCTTCTACAACCACTCTTCAAAATGTTCAACCTAACTGTTACAACTGAGCCATAAGTAACATTTCTTTTACTACAAATTTTTGAGTGAGGAAACTTACCATCAGTTGTGGTATCCCAGAAGCATGAGTTTGCTGTGTGAAGACCAGCTCCACTCCTCTGCATCACCGCACAGGTTACTGCAAGATACAGTCATAAAATCAAGGACTTAATTATTCAAGCAGAAGAGGTGAATCATTCAGGACTTCTGAATTCAAGCCTGCGTTACATTCTCAAGTGGCTTGCAGGTGGCATTAGCTATGTCAAAATCTTTTTTGCCAACCCCCTCGCTCCCAGTATTTTCCTCAAGAACTTGGTATTGATGTCACAATTATTTTTACTCGCATAAAGACAACGGCTTTAATAAAATGCTTGATAATAGGATTATGGTTTTTATCTTTTAACTACTTAGATACAGCCTGTGTCACCTGCACCTCAGAACGGGATTGCAGGTGCTGTCCTCACAGGTACAGCAGAAGTCGCACTTGATGAGCGTTGTTTCCCAAAAGTATTGATTGACTGCTCTCTGAAACCATGCTCCAGTAACATGCAGCATTTCTAGACTGACCTGCAATGGTCATAAAACCAGTGACAATCTGAATCCAAGACTTTCAAAACAGAACAGAACTTTCAAAACACTTGCTATTACAAAACCATTCCACAAAAGGACTGAAGGGAGTTAAACTTCTACTAATTTCCATTTCCCTTCCACAGATATGCATATAAATATAACAGGGCATGACTTGGCATACAGGACTAAAGTCTTTCAAATGTCTGTATTTATAGGAAGCTTAATCCTACTGAAAATTTTATTTAAGATAAGCAATTATTTCCTGAACTGATACCAAATGTTGATATAACTGTTTTGGTGTTGTTTTGCTTAACAGTCAGGAAAGACTGTGTAACGTGTCATCTTCTGTGCTAAGTGTTGCTAGCATGTTTAGCGCAGGTGAAACTGCCACAGTTTTACCACTGGTATTACTAAAAATCTATATAATGGAAGAGTTCAGGTACCTGCTCTGCTTTGTTTACAGCTTCAAACTTTCTACTGAATATAGCACTGCATTTAAATGAACTTTTCAGCAATTATTTATTGTGACTGCAGTAAAAATATGACTGCTTGTACTCACCGATGTACTTATAAGTTTTTCCGAGTTTTACCAGGTGTGTCAGCGACTGTTCTACTATAGCAGCAGTCCACTGGTTGACTTTGTTGTGATTATAATCTGCCTTGCCTAAAACACTTTCTATGCACTAAAATAGAGGAAAAAAAATAGTTACAGTAAACATATTCAAAACAGAGAGGTTTAAAATGTCTCACGTAATCTGAAGAATTTTATCTGGCAATTAGATTATTTTAAATCACTTGAGCTCATCAGGTATCAGTTGCTGAATAGGAAGTAAAATGAGCCTTCTCAGAAACTTACTTTTAGTATGTATTTACCACACTATTACATGGAGAAAAATAAGGCTCTGACTGAACATTTCTTGTAGGAAAGACCTAAGTCATATGCTTTAAGTACCAAGTTAAGTGAATGGATCTATTTACCAGTGAAGATCTTAACACATCCCACTGTTCCTAGTGACTGCCTACTCCAGCTTGGCTTTCAGAAGCTACTGTCATGAAAATGGTACTACTCAAATCACTAATGTCAGCTTGGGCTGGCCAACCTTTCAAAGCCTGTGAGCAACACACTAAAATCTTCAGAGCCAGAGCCACAATTATGAAATACATGCCCCAGCTTAAAAGATGAGGAGACAGAAGAGCAAGAGATACTCATATTTTGCAGCATGAGAAATATCTGAATGGCTTGAAAATGACATGTTCTCCCACAGCTACAGATTGGCCAACCCTTGCTTAAACTTATAATGATTCAACAGAAAGCTTTCTCTCTAATTGTAACTCTTAAACTGCATTCTCTGCTCCTAAGAAATTCAGAAGTACATGCTGATGGATATTTCTTAAAATTGAGAAATAGGGTTAAGAAATGCACACCTAGAAAGGGTAAGTAAAATAAAACTATGTTCTCCTCTGATTCAGTAAGACAAATCTCATGCACTAACCACCCACTAACAGGCTGTGCAAGAGTTTTGAGCCCCAGATCTTAAAAAGCCCAATTAGTTCTGATCACAATGTATAAAGCTGGACAAAGGACTCAATGGACACAAACATTCACAAAACAGAAGAGCAGATAGCAGATGGACAACAGGATCCTTCCAGAAATGAACCCAGTGCTAGAACTCCTCGGCTCTGGTTAAGCGTTCAATCAGAGGCAAAATCACTTGGCTTTAGTCCCAGACTCTGTTGTACCAAATCTGCCCTTTCAAATTTGGCAGGGACAGTTATATAAAGGGCTGAATTGTCATTTATCTGACATCTAGGAGTCTGCTGTTGTGTACTGGAGCAGCTCTAAAAATGCAGCCCTTTCCCTTCCAGACAGGGCAGGTGGGAAAGGACCTGCAGAGCCCCTCTAGGAATTCCTTTCTCAGAATGGTATTCCCTGCAAAACTTGACAGCATCTGTATGCCACGGGCTCTTCATTAATAATTTTCTAGTTACTAGGTATTTAATTTAGACCATGAGACTACTCAATTTCAGACTGCTCTTTTTGTGTAAAAACTGTTTTTCAAAAGCACTGCTAGAATAACGAGCTCAGACAGCACAACCTTCTACTCAAGCCAAGGCTAACTTCCAAGTTTGATCATGATGTTCAAGGCCTTGTCCAGTCAAGCGTTAAAAATCTCTTAAGGACAGAGCCTCCACAAGGTCTCCCTGTGACCTCTCTAGTGATTAGCTACTCCCTAGCTGGATAAAGGAGGGGAAAAAAAAGTGAGAGGAATTTCCCTTGCAACTTGTGACTGCTGCCTGTCTTCCCACTGTAATGCAAATTCTCTCTTCTCTCATCTATGTTCTCCTCTTTAGATAGTTGAAGAGAGCAGTTAAGTGAAGCTTAAAGCAGCCCCAAATGAAACTCTGTCTTTATTTGATACAAATAATACTTTCATATAAGATTGAATTTATCTGGGGTGGTCAATGAAAGTAACTCCTTTTACTACAGTGCAAGGTAAGGTAAAGAATTTCTTTGAAATACAGCTGTTAGCTCAAACCTACCTCCTTAACTATGTTGTGGGCCTCATCAGCATTGAAGATCATCTGTAACAAAAATTAATTAGTATTATTTCTGAAAGAGAAGTAAACCAACGATGCTGTTTTACTCTAAGTAACACGTAATGATCAGGCTTGGTTATTTGCACTGTGTAGTCCGTTAGTATAATTCTAAAATTTTACTTTTTTTCCCCAGCACCACACGTATGTTATTTAGTATTGTTTTGCCAGTGGGTCCAAAAAGCTCAGGCCTCAGTGAGCAGGTTCAATTTACGCTTTCTGTAAAGATTAAATTTCACCACTGTGTATGCTTGTCACGGGCATATTCTCCAAGACAAAAGGTTAAATGGCAAATCTTTTCCTCTAGATCTTAATCCTGGTTTTCATTGGAGTCACAGACTTACTAACCTGTGGGTTGCTTTTTGCTGCCAAGTGGTAACAGAAGGTTTCACAACTCTAGGATCAAAAAGACTGGTTTCCACAGTCATTAACCAAAAAGACTGGTTAATGACTGGTTTCCACAGTCATTAACCTGCCCAAGTAACTTTCCTGAGTGCAGAAAAAGCCTGCAAGTTTTAACACTTCCTATTTTCCATTCATTCCTACTTGCCAGTATTTCAGTTGGCTTCCAAAGGAAACACAGCACATGCCATGGTGCCCCCTGCCTCTTCCATACCCATCAATTTCAAACACATGGGCAAGGACAGAAACCTCAAGGACAAAAACGTTTCTACAAGTTTGTTTGGGTTTGTTTGTTTGTTTTTTAATTAGAACTGGTTGCTAGAGACCGCAGGTAAGGCTCCCTGGGGAGGCAAAGGCTCCTCAGTTGTGGCTGGCAGGGATCGGCACAGCACAGACCGGGCCCAGCACTTGTTGGTTTGGGGGGTTTTTTCCACAGAGATGACATAAGAAAAATG
>NW_010295366.1:0-4680 GCF_000700745.2 Antrostomus carolinensis
GGTAGTGGGCGGCTGTCACCTACCTGGCCGGGCAGGTGGGGGTGGGCTGTCACCTGCCTGGCCGCAGTGGTAAGGGGGCAAACCAGGGAGGGGGAAGAGATGCACACGATCTGGAGGGCAGCAGGAGTGATAAGAGGGACTTACAAAAAGTTCCCCCTGGGAAATGCAGCTGGTACCTGGAGGGATGCAGCTGTGGGCTGATGGTGCCAGCAGAGGCAAGCGGGACCTAAGTCTACAGATTTGGGGGCAGCATGGGGGTTGGGTATGGTTCTGGCTTTGAAAGGTGTTTAGACTCAGGGTCTTCTCCAATGCTCTCCTACTCCTGTGTCTGCGAATCTCCAGTCCAGGGGTATGATTCAATAGAACCATGGATGGTCTGGAGGGGAGTGTGTGGTGCTGAGAAACATGCATTAAGCAAAGTGTCCTGCAAAGCTCGTATCTGCAGTTGCATCTGGACTCGACACTGCAATATCCTCCTCCTGCTGACAACTGGATGGAACAA
Organism: Antrostomus carolinensis; assembly: GCF_000700745.2. NCBI lineage: Eukaryota > Metazoa > Chordata > Aves > Caprimulgiformes > Caprimulgidae > Antrostomus > Antrostomus carolinensis. The sequence goes on from NW_010295366.1 coordinate 503, forward strand.
AGGATATTAGCTGTCTACTGAAAAGAGTATTGTCACTGAGCCCTGGAGGAAAAGGGCTTTACCACTTTCATACCCCTTAAAAGTAGGTACCGAGTTTCCACAAGTAGTTGCTTTGAAAAGAAACAAACTTTACATCAGGCTAGGGCAAGGTAAGCTCCCAGAGCGCTCTAGTATCAAGGCAGGTCAGGGAGGCCAGTGACCCGCACTTGCTCAGGCTGTGACGGTCTTTTCTTGTAGCCAGCTAGCACTCAGAGGAGATAAATTTTTCCACAGCTTTGAAAGAAACAGGGAAATCGCTTCTTAACCCTTGCACCAGAACACTCACTCATCCTGGTTGCATGAAGCAGATAGGTCAATACTGATGCAATGTGGTGTAAGCGAAGTGAGTCTGGCTCTGCAACACTGACACAAAGAGGGAAGCAGAATCTGGCATTAGCTGAGCTGGGCCTGTGCCTCTTGCTTTGGGACCCAGTGTACTCCCCTACATCGGACTCTTGCGCTCCACCATGGACTATCTTTGATTCAGTCTGTAGGTGGCTGCTATTCAGATCTGAATGGTTTGTAATTCAAATCGTTTCTAGTGCACAGTTCTTCCTCACAAATAACTTTGTGTGCAGTGCGTTTGAGGTCTCCATTCCCCATGTTCCTGGATATTTGTACTTATTTACATACTGCTGAGGCAAAAAGAGGTGAATTCTCGGAGGTGGTATTTGGGGAACTGAGGTTTGTGGAACAGCACTAGGGAGTTAAGTAGACTTTGGTTTACATCTTTTGGAAAGAGAAAACGTACTTATCTTTCTCTGAGTGAATATAAGCTTCCTCTTTGCTTTTATCACCCAGGCTGGTTTTTATGTGTTTTAAATGAATCTTTAGAGTGGAAGGCATTTAACTTGGCATGAGCACTCTGCTGGTTTAAGAGTAAATAAGTAACTGAGCATTTTGCTGTCAGACCTTTTTTAAAATTATTCAGGTGGAGTTACTCAACAGTATGCATAAGAAATCCAAACAGTGAGGGTTTTCCGCCTGTGCTATATGCATGTGTGGTATCCTCATATTTCTAAAAGGAGTGAGTTAGTATAATGGTTGTGAAAAGCAAACTTTGGCTACACTTTCAGTGCCCCACACTTCTCTGGGGGTTGAACTAACACGGCAATGAGACCTCAGTTCAGTGCTTAGCCTTTGCTTTATAAGCCCAGACTTTTGTTTTAGAGAGTTGGAGAAGTCAGAAATAGCAATGACTAAAGGCAGGGTGTACTCCATAGGAAGGACCTATTCATCCCCTTAGTCAAGGGTCCTGAGGTGCATAATCACAGTGAATGAAAAGCAGCTATTTTGTTTACTGGTGATTTTGGGCAGGGACAAGAAACAGAGGCATCCTTTTTTTCCCCGAGTCTGCAGTTAAAGACTGTGTTTTAGGGAGTGTTAGCAAAGGGTACAGCGGGTTTGTAATTGCAGTGTGCCAGTGTGGCAAATTATTACCTGTGCCCATTCCTTTACAACTGCATGATTTTCCTTTCCTTGCCACGTCAGTTACAGATCCTCCTGTCAAGAGTTGTTATCATGATTATTTTTATTATTGCATGCCAATCACTGATGTCCCTCTCCATCAAGAGTTGCAACCAGCTACATGGAGGAGCAGTGCAGTGTCGCTGCTTCTTTGTTTGATACACCTGCCCTCTTTCTGCTCCTGCCCTCTCAGCCTTAAGCAGCATTTAAACAGCGTTGTCCTGAGGAGAGCAATGTCTGCTGGTTCATTGAGGTCTGCCGAGGTGATGTCTCGTCAGGATGCCGCCGCTGCTGCTTGCTGACTGATGGTAACCTTCAGGTTCAAAGTTAGCCCTGAACAGTAAATCATTGAATCGGTCAGGCCAGGTATTAAATATCTTTTAAAAAGAAACAAACCCTAGTAGAATGTCAGATTATCCTCACTTGATTCTGGTCATGTGTTGGCTGTAGTATCTGAAGTGCAAAGAAAGGTTAGGTTGAGCACTCTTGAATCAGTGCTGGAGAGCTTCTAGAAGAGAAGAGTGTGGACACCTGTGGAGGAGGTGATTACATTCTCTTGCCTACCCCCTGCTGGTTTTCATGACATTTTACTTTTCCCTGTTTTAGGAGGGAGCTGCATAGGTTTTTCCATTCTTTTTCCTTGCCCCTGCAAGTGCATGTATGGGGAGGCGTAGAAAGGGGTTTACTTGCACGTTGGATACTTTGACATTAAAATATTAGTGTTCTTAAACTATTACTAGCATCTCATTGCTTAAAAGACTAGGAAAGATCTATGTGGGGACTTTTCCTCAGGCTGAAGTTCTGGGGTAAGGAAGCAGAAGTGTTTTGGAGAGTTCAATAATGTCCTTCAGATGTGTTTGAATATTGGGAGGAAGTTGTCTGACATGCTTTGTCAGTAGTAGCATGCCTGCTGCATCATCAGCAGTGTCACTAGCGGAGGAGTTCAGTGCTGGATATCTAGGTGACGTCCCATGCAGAAGAGGTGGGTGGGAGAGAGCAATTTGCATAAGGCTGTGCTGTTTCCATTTTGGTGTATTGATTCATCAGCTAGTTCCCTGTTTGGGGCCAGGGTTCAGACCTGACAGGTGGATTCCGATTTCTACATGGGAGGGAGACTGTCCCCTCATTCTCTCTGGTGACAGGACCACAGCGGGAAGAAAGGTTCTCCTGAGATACTGGCATTTGCAGGTGTACGTGCTTGCTGGAGCAGCAGGCCTGGCCCTTTCCTTTTACATACTTGCTCTGCTGTCTTTTGGAGATGACAAAACGCAGTGCAGTGGTGTGACAGAACTAACACTGCGCTGGGGATGTTTAGATAACGTTAAATTCTTGTGGCTTTTTGAGATTTATAAGCTGGAGCCTGGTGGCCAGGTATCAGCTCTCCAGCTTCCACGGGGTGTGCTGGACTGCCGTGCTCAGGCCATGCTTCTTCAGGCATGTTGGTTTTAGACACACCTCTTACTGCTATCTTCTTCTTGTCACCTGACGGGTAAGGGACATGGGCAGCAGCAGAGAAGCGTGCAACTGTGCTGCAGAGTAGCTGTGAAAGAACATTTGTGTTGTGGCTTTGTATTGCTTTGCCACTGGCATTGTTACTTTTTTTTGATTGAAATAGACCTTGTTCCCAGCTCTTGCCATCCTGACAGAAAGAAGCAGGCAGCTGATGGGTTTGGGAGTAAGTATGCGGGCATGTTAGATGATCTTTCTGCTGTAATTTTGCCTCTTCATTTTTTAGCAGGGGTTGATAAAAGGTGTTGATGTGGTTTGGGAGGAAAGAAAACTTTAGCTTCTTATTCATCTCTGCCTTTGGGGAAAAATGGTGGGGCACCTTATGATCTTCAGGAGGTGTCTGTCCTTGTTCTGATGCAGCTGGCATGTGACTTCAGAGACTAAGGGTTTGGTGACAGAAAGGGCCTGAGGCAGACCTTTTAGCTGCTATCTGCAGACTGCTGGGAGTGCCACTGTGGCAGTGATTAGTTGATGGCTTTTGAAGAGGACAAATTGGATGATAAGCTGTGAATGAAATTCAGGGAAATATTCACTCTCTCCTTGTGGGTCCTTTCCTCTTGTTCTGAATCGGGGAATGGGGTAGTGTTGGGTGGTGGGGTGAGTGTTGAGAATAATCAGGTCTGCAGCCTCTGAATGGCCATTGCGTTTGTGCCTGTGTGCCCTCAGTGCTGTTTGTGCTGAGCATGTGCTGCTCTTTGATGCCTCACTGCTAACTGTTCTGTACCTTTCACCCTTCAGGGAAGGCAGCATCTGAAAGTCTAAGAACTGTTGTGAAAATGGAGCACATCCTGTGGAATTCCTGTCTTCGAGTGGACTTCTAGATCTCTTTGGCTGCTCTGTCCCTGCTGGAGGCTCCCCATCTCTTCAGATGAGATTTGATCCCTGTTAGAAACAGGGACAGGTGGTGGTCTGCCTCACATCCCTATGTAGCTTGGTCCTGTATCTCCTGGGGTTTTAACTCTTAGAATGGAGAGGATTTTAGTAAGGAACTCGGAGGAGCTGGCAGTGGCAGGAGTTAATAGTTGGCATTCTTCAGTCCTGGCTCCTTTCTCCCCCTGTAAAGAAGGGCAGGGTGGATCAGAGCAGTTTGTGCTCTGTGGTCAGCTCTCTATGATCCTGGGCTCGGTGTGGGAGGGCATGCTGACCAAATAGCAATGTGGCTT
>NW_010295367.1:0-18116 GCF_000700745.2 Antrostomus carolinensis
TCCAGTTCTGGAGCCCCCAACACAAGAAAGGACATGGACCTCTTCGAACGAGTCCAAAGGAGGCCACAAGGATGACCCGAGGGCTGGAGCAGCTCTGCTGTGAGGACAGGCTGAGAGAATTGGGGCTGTTCAGCCTGGAGAAGAGAAGGCTCCAGGGAGACCTTCTAGTGGCCTCCCAGTACCTGAAGGGGCTCCAGGAAGGTGGGGAGGGACTTTGGCCAAGGGCAGGGAGTGAGAGAACAAGGGGTGATGGCTTGAAACTGGCAGAGGGGAGATGGAGCTGAGATGTGAGGAAGAAATTCTTTGGTGTGAGGGTGGTGAGACAGTGTCCCAGGTTGCCCAGAGAAGCTGTGGCTGCTCCTCCCTGGAAGTGTTGAAGGCCAGGCTGGATGAGGCTTTGAGCAACCTGGTCTAGTGGAAGGTGTCCCTGCTGATGGCAGGGGGGTTGGGACTGGATGAGCTTTAAGGTCCCTTCCAACCCAAACCAGTCTGGGATTCTGTGACAAGGCCAGAAAACTCACCTCTTGGGCTGGTTCTGTCTTTCAGAGAGTCTCAGACTCACCTTTACCATACACAGGTCAGGTGATGATGTGCAGGGAGGCAGAGAAAAGGGAGTTGGGACTCAGACAGGCCTAAATTTTATTACCTGCTGCTGTCATGGCGTTTTGATCTCAACCTTTCAAAGCTTTACAGTCTGATGGGGACTAAGACTCCAGCCGTGCTCTGCTGTGCTGTGATGGAGGGGATGTCACCGTGCTCTCACTCAGCTAGCTGGCCTTCTCTGCTGGCTTGGGAATACCTAGATGTTGCCCTCTCCAGGGACAGGCAGATGGATGGCTATTGTAGGTCTCCTGGATGGGTACCCAGCCTACGGGCTGAGTATCCAGGGGCAGTAGGACTCTGTGAGCTCCCCCAAAACTGCCTGAAGGAACAACCTGCACCAAAAGGCCCCCAGCAACCTCCTGGGCAGCAACATGCACATGCTCAGCCACACATGCCCCACAGAAGGGGAAGGATGACATCTGGGCACAGCATCTGCAGAAAACTGGAGGCAGCCATGGCCAGTTCCTGCCTCTGCTCCCTGTGCTAGAAGCTGTATTGCTCTCAGCAGAAGTGGGAGATGCTGAAGTAAAAGCCTATGGCTGATAACATGATTCATAACCTCAAATTTCCTTCCTTGCATCAATTCTAGTTGGTCCTCCAGAAACACTCCCCAGAGTGGGGATCATATGGGCTCCCACCACCACCACCAAGCCCCACAGCTTACGATGTTGCGCATCAGATATTTCATCCGGCATCTGTCCAGGTTGTTTGGATGTGCCATTATTTTTCTCTCCGAGTTGAGTGAATATTGCCTGCAATGGAAAAGCAGCACAGGCTCTGCATCGCCAGCACCCAGCAGGCAGAGCTCAGCTCACACAGCAGGGACACAGGCTCCAAATCCTGCTTCTAAACCGGATGAATCAGAAACCCCCTTTCTGCAATGCCCTCCCTTCTGCAAGCTTTTTGATTTGGAAGGTATTTCTCAGTACCTGGGGTTCCCTCTCTACTATCACCATCACAAAGCTGGGGACCAAAGTGTGTACAGGACCTCTCTGGGCAGTTGCAGTGATTGAAACACTAGTTCCTTGTCTGCATGACTGAAGAGAGTGAAGGAAATGTCCTAACATTTAAGAAACACCCAGGAGTCCAGGAACATCAAGGCTGCAGTCTGTGACCCTGATGCTTCCCAGGACTGGGGTCTCCTCTCCAAGCTTGAGGAGCTACAGGGTCCTTTCCCCAGATCGTCCTGGTTTCCTTCTGCTCATCTGCCTCAAGAGGATGAGAGAGCAGGGTGCACACAGCCCAGGCAGAATGGGATATGACCTCCTAATGTAAAAACAAGAAACCTTAAGAAACCAGGGACATGCTAACCTGCATCCAGCTACAAATTCCTCCAGCACCTCTCTGAGCCGCTCTTCTGCTTTTGCCTTTGGCCTTCTCATAAGCTTCTCCACGTCATCCAGCCCCTGCTCCTGTGAGGGAATCACAGCGTTCAGGCAGCTTGCACCCGGCTGCAGGGTCAGAGTGGAACATTGAGAGCACACGTTTGCCACAAATGGTTTGTGCTCTTCTGCAGAGCTGGGGATCAGGAGAGTGCTGCAGGTCAGCACTGTGCTGCTCGGGCCTCTCCGGAGCTGGGGAGAACCTTAACACTGGCTGTTACAACACCTTGTGTCTCAGTCCTTGAGCAGTCACTGAAACACACTGGCAAGCTCTGCTTTTGGATTTCTAAGCCCAAAAGGGAAAGTTGAAGCCCTGGGAAGAGGCCGCACCCTCCTGATGACAGCCTGGGGCTGGGAGTCTGCTTGTGGCAGCATCTCCCCAGTGTACATGCAGCTCAGGAGCTTTTTGTCACAGACCTCATGTCACTCACACCTCCAGCAGACACCCCAAGCTGCAGCACAGCACAGGCAGTGGCTCTGCACTCACTGCACTACCACCCATGTCTGAAGAGCAGGTGGGACTGAGTCCTGCAAGAGACACGGACTTGCACGGGGAGTGAGGATGTTTAAGGCAAATGTCTCACAGAGCAACTGCACGTGCTGCAAGGAAAGCACACCAGGAAGGACCGTGCCGCAGCCAGACGCCCTGAACACATACCAGGCGCTCTGCCAGCTTAACAATCCAGTTGGAAATGCAGAGTCTCCAGGTGTGATCCTCCCAGTAGCTCCACACGTGCACGCAGGGTTTCTCATGCGTCATGGGCAGGCAGCTGTATGACCTAAGGGCAGCAGGCACAGGAGGTGACAGCTGCTGTTTGCAGAAAGCACATGCCATGTCTCAGCGCAGCGCGTGCACACTCAGCACAGGGAGCAGCATCTGGGCTCTGTCCTCCTTGCAGAGAACCAGCCTTGCACCACAGACATGGATGCAAGCTGCTGGATCTGCCCTTTGCCATCCCAAACTACCGCACAGGGTTTCTAGCACAGAGAGCAGCACATGCCCAGACCAACGAGGTGGATGGGATCGTGGGACCCTGCCAAGATTTCTTGCTGCTATGGGGCCAAGTAGTAGCAGGCACAGGGATCACAACACAAACACCAAGACATTGCCAGGCCTGTGGGACAAACCAGACACCATTCCCAGAGCAAACGTGTCATCAGAAGAGCTTGTGCATGTGTCTTGCCTGCCCAACATAGGACAGCATGTGCCAGAGTACTCCTCCTTCCTCCTCAGTGGAATCAAGCACTCAAGATGCTGCTTGTTCATCAGAAAAGGGACTGCTCTTACTGATGGGTCACAGTTTCCCTGGGACCCTGTCCTTGGCCACCTGCACACATCAAGCAGACACTGTAGGGTCTGTAGGGCTAATGGGCAATGGCAGCAGGCAAGCTAGGCCATGGCAAGCTGCAGGGTTGCAAAGAGAAACACCTACACAGCACTCACACTGCTGAGCAGACCTCTAGTAACATCTGGAATAACCAACCTGGGAAGCTGGGGCAGGACCAGGGCAAGTGGGAAAGAAGGATGAAGAAGACTCACCTGTCATACTCCATGGGCTCTGGTCTCTGGCTCTTCGTCACTGACTTGTTCAGTGCTGCTGAAGCTGGGGCCAGGACTTCAACATCCAGCTCACCATCTGAACCCGAGTCCAGCAAAGGCTGCTTTTCTTCTTTCACTTCTCCCTTTCCCACTTTTCTCCATACTTTGGTCACAACCTCTTCAGCTTTGCCATAGTTTCCTTGAAGTTAAGCATTAAACATTAAATAGATAAGTGGGATGACTGTTAAACAAGTTTGCTAGCTTGCAAAATCAGAGTGCAATCATCCTGCCAAGAGAAGCACATGGGCATGCACTGCTTTTGGAACTAGTAGTTCCATAGCATCCAACCACCAGAGCACCACATGCAAAACCAAGAGGTCTGAGAGGGAGCTGCGCAATTGCAAGGAAGTCCTTGTGTATACCTTCAAAGTTCCTCCAGCTCCTCCAAGTGCCTGCTAACTGCCATCTACAGCCCTGCACTGGGGTCAGCAGCAGTCACTCAGGAAGACTTGTCAGCATCAAGCATTTCTACCCATCCAGCTTAGCACGGGGCTTGGATCTTCTCTCCTATCATGGTTTCCCCATCACCTGCTGTCACAGCCCCTCAACACCAAATGGCCAACCCCAGTATCCCAGCTTCCCTTCTTTTGCTTCCCTTTCTTGCTCCCAAACTCTTCTACCTCTTTTTACCCCCACTTCCCAGGAGAGCTTCAACCACTCTCCCCAAACAGGCTGTTCAGACAAATACTGCAAATCTTCAATCCCACAGGAAAGCATCCAGACTTTCAAGGTAATTAGAGCACCATGTGCACTCCCTGGCCTCATTCTTATCCTTCCTAAGCTCCTGTTTTGGAGGCACAAGCTGTGCAAGGGCTGGCACCTTAGGACCATTGTGTTAACTTGGGCTGTCAGAGGGAGATTCACACTGTTCCCGTAGTTTTCGGACATGAGGCCCTAGGGAATACCCACCTATAGAGACCTCAAAGCTGACGGGCTTGGAGCTGAGGGAGGAGTCCATCATAGTGGCTTCAAAGAAGGCAGCGAAGAGAAGGAATTCCTCCTTCCTCCCCAACGCATTCTGAGCAAGGAGACAGAAATCAGCCCAAGAGCCTCAGGTACCAAAACATTGCCTCAGCAGAAATTCAGAGAGCATCAGGGCATGGCCGATGCCCACCAGCCCTGCCAAGGGATATCAGTGGGATGCTGCTGAGGTCACCACTGCTGGTTTGCCAGACACAGGACAAGTTTTCTTGGAAATCCCAGGGGGTTGGTACAGAGCCATGGCTTTGGCTGATGCTTGTGTGAAGGCACTGAGCAGGTTTGTAGGCTCAGGGAAGGTTACTGCACCAATGGAGCCGCATCCTGCCTGCCTTTCCCAGGCTAAGTGGAGACATGGAGACAGCTAACAGCTCCCTGGCTCCAGGGGAGAAAAAGTACATGCACAAAGGCAGCTGTGCCCTGGGAATAACACCCAGGTGAGAGCCCCCTGAACCAGGGAGGCAGCTCATGTGGGGATGCTTCGCAGTACACCTGGGAGGCAGTTTTGGGGCTGCAAGTGTGGTCTCAGCCCTTGCAGAGGCTCAGAGAGCCCTGGATGGCCCAGCAATGAGCAGGCTGGGTTTGCTCCAGCTCTGTTACACCAGCAAGTGATCCCACTGCCTCTTCCCCAGGAGGTCTGTGCATGCCACAGGCTGGCATGGGTCAGCCACACCAGCATGGCAGGACTCACCTCAGGGAGCGGATGAAGCTCTTCCACCTCCACAGTGACTTCCCCAGGCTGCTCAGTCTCCTGAGAGCCCTCAGCCTCCTCCTCTCCCTGCAGCTGGATCAGTTCTTTGGCTTTCTCCTTGGATTTCTTACTTTTCTTCTTCAGCTTCAGTTTGCTGAGGGCACTTTTTGTCTTGTCCCCAAGCTTCCTCTCTGCCACACTGGGGCTGCTGAAGATCTCCACCGTGATGGCCATGAGGATGCGCCCACGGTAGAAGATCCCCTCACCCATGCCCTCGTTGAGGTCCTTGTGGATGTCCCGCAGAGTCGAGTTCTGGGGGGAGCCATAGAGGTTCACCCAGGCTGGGCCAAACGTGGGGTTAAAGCCTGCAGCGACAGGGACAGGGTCTAATTACACCACACGGTGCTGCTGCAGAGAGACCCCCACCCCAAGAAGACAGCTCAGGACACAGGGATGTGAGCATGCTTTGGTCACTCCTGCTTCCCACCTCCAGAGACCACCATGGCTGAGCAGAGGGTGTGTGGCATGGGGCTACCCAGGACCCCCTGCCCTAGGGGCAGCCATGCCCCTAGGCCTCACCATTCCTGCCAGGGTCCGAGATCTGCTGCAGGTCAATGTAGTGTGTAGCGATGGCCACGTCACCAACATTGGCATCATCCAGCACCTGGACTTTTATCTTCCTGGCCAGAGGCGGGAACATCTCAATGAAGCTGATCTGCTCGTTCCACTCAGGCTCAGTGGTGTTGGTCTCCACTGACGTTTCCCCCTGGGAAAGAGAAAGCGTGAAAGCCCTGTGGTCTCAGCCAGCAGCCAGAGCAAGGGATGTCTCAGAGCCTCTCTAGGAATGGCATGTTCTCCCGTCCCGCCTGCAGACAGTCCTGGGCAGGCTCTGGAGGTGACAGCATCCCTGCTCCTGTCCCAGCAATTGCTCTCTGTGCTTCATCAAGGAGGGGCTGTCCCACGGCCCTGGCCATGCCCCACACAGCCAAGGGAAACACTGGAAGTAAATGGGCAGCACCACCAGACCCAGAGGTGTTGCAGGGTCCCCTGGGAGCACCCTCAGGCCCACCAGGATGCCCAGGGATTGATTCTCACCTTAATGGATATCACATAACCAGAAACCCTGGCCTTGGGTGCAAGAAAAGGGCCATTAGCTCAGTAAACTCTCCCAAGGGTGTCAGGCTGAGTCCAGCTTGCCCCAGAGGACTTCTGAAGGGGGCCTACAAGAAAGCTGGGGAGGGACTTTTCATAAGGGCAGTTAATGACAGAACAAGGGGAAATGGGTTTAAACTGAAAGAGGGGAGGTTTAGATTGGATATTAGGAAAAAGTTCTTCACTGTGAGGGTGGTCAGACAATGGAACAGGTTGCCCAAGGCAGTTGTTGATGCTCCTCCCTGGAAGTGTTGAAGGCCAGGCTGGACGTGGCTTTGAGCAACCTGGTCTAGTGGAAGGTGTCCCTGCTGATGGCAGGGGGGTTGGGACTGGATGACCTTTAAGGTCCCTTCCAACCCAAACCAGTCTGGGATTCCATTATTTATGTGACCCTCTCTCTACAGTTACAAATATGAAATCTCTGCCTGCACAGCCAGGAGCTCAGCCAGTGGCTGTGCTCAGGGCTGGGGCTGTCTCCCGTGTAGCTCTCTGCAGAGACCAAAGTCTCATAAAAGCCTTCTCATCCAGACACCACCGCCACATGACTGAGGCCACTGCCAAAGACAGCAAGACTTGTGCTCTCCCAGCCTGTCTCCAGTGGGATTGCCGTGTCCCATGCAGGCTCCTGGCAGCATCAGCCCAGCACACGCTGGTGCACAGTCAAGGGAGGATCAGTCCGGCCCCACACAGACCCCCCTGGCACTCACCTGCTGCCCGCAGAACGAGACCTGCACGTATGGGTCAATAAAGACTTTTTTCTCCCCTATGATCTTGGAGAAACCACCCATGATGCCCGCGCTCATGCTGGGCAGGCCCTCAGCACGATACAGCTTGATGCAGACCCTGGCCCAGGGTCTTTCTGCAGGAACTCTCTTAGGCAGCAGCAGGTTCCTGAAAGACAAATTCATGTTCTGGCTCTCTCCTGGAGCCCAGGAAACACGACGGCAGGAGGTTTGGATCCTGCCCTATCACAGGTCTCTTTCCATAGGTCTTTCCCCATCAGAAGAGGGAAAAATGAGGCAAAAAAAGCAGTAGTGTGAAGAGAGCCATGGCTGATTTCCCCAGGGCCACGCAAGACCACACTGCATCTACCTTTCAATGTCCTCATCCCGGCTGCTGGAGGAGGTGGGAAGGGAGCCCACAACGTCCCCACGTGCGGTGACAGAGATGTTGCACTTGACAAAGCCTTTCACACCTGCCCGGGTGTCCGTGGGGTCACTGATAACTGCCCACTTCTGGAAAAACCTGTGATCTGAGAGGGAAAGGAAGGAGTTCCCTGTGGAGAGCCCAGGTTACCATTTCACATCCCAACTACGTCTGCACAAAGATCCCCTGACCCTGCCTCTGAAGTCACCAGGACGTGTCACCAGCCCTCAGACAGCCAGGAGAAGCAAGTGTTGGCCCTCATGTGAGCCAAGTGCTTTAAAGACAGAGCCCTCAACAGACCCAGCACAGCGTGAAGGAAACATCAGTTTCAGACGAAGCCAGGGTGAGGGAGCAGGTAACACAATGCATCAGTCACACCTGGCTGGCTGTACACCGTCACAACGTCCATCTTGAACACTCCTATGCATGTTCCCAGGAACGGTATCTTCTTTGCATGAAAAACCTGCAAACAGCATAAATAATCCCCCTTAGCACCAAGAGATGTGGGCAGCCAGGTGACACATCCAGACATCTCTGAGCAGGACAGGACTGCTAAGAGATGTCCGTTCCATCGCACAGTTCAGGCAGCAGTTACAAGCTCCTCACACACACTGACCCATTTGAGTCAGCCCTGGGACAAACCCATTTCTGCCCAACCATTCCCACAAAGCCCACCAGCCAAACTTAGTCAAACCTAGGCCAAGGCAAATTCATGTGCAACTAATTCAACAACTTCTGCCAGCCCCAGATAAGTCAAACCCCTATGACCAAGGGGACCAAGGGCAGACCTGCTTTCCCACGAGGAGTCCTAGGACCATATCCTGCTGGGTCAGGGCACAGCCATGCCCTCACCAAGCTAGTGTCTCTCCCAAAACCTGAGCCTTGTTTGGTGCTCGCTGAACCCACACCAGCAGAAGGGACATGCAGCCTTTCAAAGGGAAAGTCCTTTGGAGATCATGTTGCAAAGGAGGTGCTGGCTGGGTTTAGCTATCTTCAGAAAAGTCCCATGTCTTGGAGAAACCCCTGCATTTTGGGCCAGGGGATTTTTGAAGACTGCTTTCTGCCAACCTGGGCTTTTCCACAAGCACAGATCACTGCTGAACATTCCTCACACCAGTCACTCATCCCCACAACCTGTAGGATGAGGCTCCAGGGTAAGGGGAAGCATGGAATCACCCACAAAAGTGTAACAGCAAGGCAACAGGCAAGAAACTGCTTCAGAGGCCCCACTCCAACTACTGGATGCAGAGAAGACCTGACATGGAGGAGGTGGGAAGGCAGCACTACCCAGCACTAGCTCAGAGTGGGGCCAGGTCTCTGCCCCACCACAGGAAGGCCCTTTGGTCTCTCTGCAGTGCAGATGCCTCTGGCTGGAAAACCTGCCTGGTCCTGGCAGCCTTGCTTTGCCCATCACTCCCAGCATCCACACGCAGAAGTGCTGGGCTGTACCAGTTACCAACGAAGGATAAAGAGGAGAACATACTTACTGAGATCTCTATGAGTCTGTGGAATAAAATGTCCTTTGGCTCATGGAATTCAAACAAAAAATACTGAAAGAGAAGAGGAAGACGGTTGAGCCCCAGGCTCCCAACATGGCCCCACAAGCGCCTCTGCCTGAGAGCAGCTGCATCCCGAGCATCCCTGCAAGGATGGCCCAGCCACCTGGGACACTGGTAGGGCAAGAACAGAGCCTCTGTCCATATCACATACTTCATTGTAGAAGGGGCAGTTTGTTGACTTCTGCGTTGCCGTGTGCCTCTTCTCCTCTCCAACCTTGACTACCACAAAGGGGTTAATGTTCACCCCCACCAGCTTCTGTGCTTCAATGATATTAATCCCAACCTGAGAAAATGTGGGAGAAAACCCTCGCATCAGCACTCTCCTTGATTGCAACTCCATCCTGAGCTTGTTTCAGCAATACCAGGACACCAATGTGCAGGGCCCTCTCACCGCAGGGGTGGATGCTCAGGGCAGGCAAGAGCATGGCTGCTGAAATCTGCTATAGCCAGGACAATCCAAACTGCTATTTGAGATATTAGTTTCTTTCAGACAAGCAAGGAAATGAAGTGTTAAATCCCCAGCACCTTTGACAGGAGTGGCCCTCCCCAGTGGCACTGTCCCCCCAGCAGCACTGTCCCCACTCAGTTCCTGATCCCAAGGAGATGCAAACCCACTGCTCCCACACGGTGTGGTTCACAGAGCATCCTGGAGAAGATGTTTTTTGTATCTTCTGTCAGTACTTCTCTTTGAATCCTACTGAGATGGACACCACTGGAAAGACTGGAATGTGGCTGCCTCATTTCCTGTGACTGGTTACGGGTACAGGACATGAGAGAAAGGTTCTCACATTTGCTCTCAGTACAAGTAACTAGGCAGTTGTTAAGGTGAAGAATAATAGCTTCAAGAAAAGGATGGTAGGCAATTCCACCCCTCACAAAAGCTTCTTGTGTGGTGGACAGGACCCAGCCCTGGAAAGCAGGAGACCCAAATGTGAGTCCACATTTACTTAGAACCAGGAAAGGGTTTAAATCCACAGCCAGGCTGGGAGATCTGCCCTGAAATCTCAAGGGCAGAAGATGGGACTGAACTCCATTTCCAAACTTCACAGTACTTTCAAATAAACTTGATGTCAGAGCATTGGCCAGCACCACAGCTTCATACCAGCCTCCTGGCATCTCCAAGAAAGCCCTTGCAGCAGCCCTCCACCCTCAGCCATGTCCCACAGATGTCCCTGGGGGCCCAGGCAAGGCCCTGGGGAAGCTGGCAGGCACCAGCCCTGCCTGGGTGCTCTCCAAAGCTCTGCTCAGGCAGTGTTTTGCAGTGGCATGTGTGGCTGTCTGGCCAATTCCCTTCTCCTCTATATCCATATCCACATGGCCCAAAAAGAAATTCTGCTCTGGGCTGGCTGATGTTGGAGCCAGCACTCATGGATACAGATCGTTCATGGAACCCCCCACCTTGCCCAGGGAAGCCACACAAAGCAAGAAGGCACCTTCGCTCCAGACACCTCACCAGGACATGTGGCAGCTGGAGAAGCCCAGGCCTGCAGCAAGGCAGCGAGGGATCAGCCACGGGGCCAGAGGCAGCTGTAGGGACACGCACCCAACCCCACGTACCTGGAAGCTCTGAGGGGTTGGGGTGGCAAAGAGGTCCCGTGCGGAGCAAAGTCTGGAGCGGCTGCACAGAAAAACAAGCCTGGTGAGCAGGTATCTTCATCGACATGGACCTGAGCAAGCCCCCACCAAGGGAAGCAATGGAAACCCTGGCAAATAATGGCTCCTTGCCCTGGGAACAAGCAAATCCCCAACAGTCCCTGTTTGGGGCCACTGGAGATTGAAGGTTTCTGACATTTTGCAGAAGCAGAATGTCAAGAGATGCAGGATTCCCCCAGAAATCGCCCCATGAGCTGGCACCTTCCACTCCAGGACCCAAGCAGGGGCAAGAGAGAAGAGCACACCATGGATACCTCTTCACAGGGCTGAAGACAATGCCCGAGACCTCCATCTCAGACACATCGTAGAAATCTTCTTCCTCTTCTTCCTCTTCCTCATCAGTCTCCAGGCCTTTCGCCAGCTTCCTGCCCAGTGCAGCAGCCCTCCTGTCCAGGTCCCTCGCTCTCGGCCCCTCGGCTGCCCTGCAAACCGTCCTGTCACACACCCCAGTGCCAGCCCTGCCGCGCGGGTTGTGTGTCCCCCTCCACCCAGGAGGGTGAGCTGATGATACACTCAAGTAGGGCTACTTACTCCAGCTCCTCGAATCCAGGATTGCGGATTATTAACTCCGAGCTGTAAGAAAAACAGATATTTTGCTGAAAAAAAACAAGAGTGTTGTGGCTGTTCAGTGATGCATCTAACAGTGCCACAGCCGTGCTCCTGCCTGGCTCTTGGCAGGGACACCAGCATCCTGCTCAGCAATGCTTTCCTACCGTCTGCCCTGCGTGCCTGCTGCTTTGCCTCTGGCACTCCAGAAAGGACACCCCTCAGACCTTTTCATCATCCTGTCTGCCCACATATCCACATCTCCCCTGGCTTTGGGCACCACCTGCGTGCAGGGTGCCTGGGGCTGCTACAGTCCAAAGCCACACTCTCTGCAACTTTGCAACCACAGTGTCTTGCTCCCGTCAGCCAGGAACACTGCAGAATTGCACTCAAGTCTGGAAGGATTGCCAGGGTGCTGTGGGTTCTTGCAGTCATGGGCTCTTTGTGAAGACAAGGTATTTTCTTTCCAAGAGCCCTGCTCACTTATTGCTGCTGTAGAACAGAGATGCATCAGCCTGGCCAGAGGTGGAGAGTAAAAGAGGCTGGATTGCATCCCAAAGGCTGCCACTGGTCAAGGCAGCTGCACAGGCTGCCCCAATATTTGCTCCTCCCAGGATTTCAGTACCTGTCTTTCATCTGATAGACAAAGTCCTCTTCAGCCCAGGTCCCAGCTGAGCCATCTGGAGGCTGGTAGCGCAAATCCAACTCAATGTAGATCTACAAACAGAAAACAAAACTGTCTGAGAGCTTGGCAGCCACAAAACAACTGCTGAAATGTCATGGAAAAGGGGAAGGGGAGCGTGGAAGAATAAAAGAAGTTAAATGCTGTGGAAAAGAGGGGGAAGTAAGGGGATCACAACTCCACAGGAAGCCTATTTATACCAGACTTTCCTTGTCTGCCTCCACCAACAAGCTAGAACTAACCAAAGTCCCTCCCCAACAGCTTCCCAGACTCCAGGATTCACTGAATAAAAGCTGGGTCAAGTTTCCAAAACTAAAATATACCATGGAGAGGCCCCTGAGAGCCATCTCAGGGCACTTCTGACAAGGGAAGTGGGGAAAGCCCTGCAGCAGAGCGAACCAGCATGCAGGGGTTTGGAGCAGTCTCTCTGGGAGAGGCATGAGAATGCTGGGAGAGCATCCCCAGGCATGACAGCTTGGTTTAAAACATCACAGAAGCCATAAGCACACTCAAAGTCTGCATCACAAGAGACATTGACTTCGTGTTAGTGATGAAGAAGGACGGCCAGAGGAGTACGGGGCATGTGGGGTATCAGCACAGCCAGCACGGGTCTGAAAACACCTGGTCTGCTTGATCTCAGATCAACACAAATGTACAAGAATTTCCAAGCAGAGGCCAAGATCAGAGTCATGGAGGAGGTGACTTCTCAATAGGCTGAAGGGGATGTGCAAGCTGGGTTCACAGCTCAGTCCCTGGAAAACACACGTTTCTGGCAGAAGAAATACAGCCCAAGAAAGCAGTAGTGCAGCGGCCAGGAAAGGCAGCAGCAAAAGCTGGATGGATGCCAAAGCCCGAGATAAAGCTGGAGGAGTAGCTGAGGTGCTGAAAAAAAATCCTTCAGACCATCAAGAGAAAAAAGAGGTGCAAATAACTCAAGTCCCAGAGAAGAACAGGACTTGGAATGGAAGGAAGGGCTTTGTTCCCACTTTGCTAAAGGAACACGGATTGAAACAGCCTCTCTCCCTTGGGGACATGTTTATGTTTCCATCTTTCCAGCTGAGCTGAGAGGGTCTCAGGCTGCTCTTGGATGGGTCTGCCCTATTCCTGTCCCCTGCAGCCCTTGTGCAGCCAGGGCTGCACAGTCAAAAACTCACCTGGCAGAACCAAATGCTGTTGGCTTTTGGTTGGAGCAGCTCATCAGCATGAGCACTGCTGTTAGCACAGGGAAGAGGCAGCCAGGGGCAAAGGGTCGGGCTGCAGAGCAGCTCTGACCTCACAGTGATGTAAGTGCCCTTGGCTTGGTCCCCTCAAACCATCACCAGCATGGAGTGTGACCAAAGGGTTGGTCTAGTCCCTGTCCCTTTGCTGGCACAAACACTTACGTAGTGAGCTGCACTGGTCTAAAAGTCATGCTGGAAATTCTTGGTTTCCACCTGGATCTGCTCCCTGATCCAGTCAGCTCAGCCACATGGCAAAGGCGTGCCTGTGCCACTCAGGCTTGTAGTCTGGTGGCCACAGAGCTGCATCCCACCTGCCACCATGAGCATGAGTCAGGTTGCCCATGGGAAGGGCAAACAGGGGCGCAGCACATAGCAGGGCTGTTCCCCTCCACCTCTTCTCCTCTGGCCCTGCCCACAGCCCCAGCACCCAGCCCTGGTTTTCCAGCACATGCTGAACTGTGCCCGCACACCCAGCTGGCAGCAAACTTCATTCCTGGGTCATGTTCATTTTCCAGCAGCACAAAGTGCCCAGTGAGTTCTGAGGAGGGGAGGGGGACACACAGCACAGAGCAGAGGGGCAGGCAGGCATCGAGAGCCGCTCACGCTGCCTGGACCATGGTTCAGCCATCCAGTTAGCACTGATGTTTAACTCCAAAGCTCACCAGAGGTCCTGAGGAACCCTGCCACCTTCAGCCTCACCTGTCAGTTCCCCTCTGCTTCACACCCTGCAGCAGCCCACGCCCACACACTGCAGATGAAAAACCACCTCCTGCATCCATTTCCCAGACTGGGGAGGTTTTACTGAGCCTCCCTATGCTCATCCAGGCCCTCGGTGGGTCTCCAGGGCCCCCAGCCAACCCCACACACTTCTAGATGCTCCTAGAACCACTTGATGGGTGTGAAGTGGCTGCACCCCTGCACAGAGAGGGCAAAAACACCACACCACTCCCAGGCTCAAAGCAGCACCTCAGACTTCCCCTCAGGCCCAAATCCACCTGGGAAGCACCACAGAAGGTTTCCCACAGAGCCTTCCAGATCGCTGCTGGTCAGGCTGTCCACAGAGAACTTACACCGGTGACTTTGTGGTTCCTGTCGACAAGGGCCTCCCGGAGGATCAGCCTCCCAGATGTCATCAGGTGCTGAAGGCTGAGGACAAGGGTCCCAAGAAGCCTGGAACAAAACCAGAGGCTGCAGCAATACTGTATGTAGCATCAGTGTTTACATCCTGGGGATGAGAGGACCAGGGTCTCTGCTCTGCTGCTCACAGCCCCTCAGAGCTGGGGTGAAGGCAGAGAACTGCTGCAGCACTTTCCACAGGGAGCCTGGCAGATGACACACCCAAGACCCACAGACCCAAGACCCTCCAGCCCAGTCACCAGGCAGCTGTTTGCAACCCAGCTGCCATGGATTGTGAAAGGCTTGTGCAGATCCAGCTCCACGGAGTGTGAGGGAGCTCTCCCCTACGGCAGAGCTGGCCTTCACAGGAGCCAGCTTGTGTTTGGGAACCCAGCAGAGCTGGGAGACTCTTCCCAGATAAAACTGGGAAGCAGAGGCTCCACACAAGGAAATACAGCAATAGGATGTGAAGCCATGGCTGTAGGGATGTTTGCAGGAAGTCGGGTCAAAATTTACCAACTCTGAAGGGGCTTCTCCTTGGGGAATAGTCATCTGGCTCCCAGCAAGTGCCAGTAACACGTGCAGGGTCGCATCCAGCAGCTCCTAACCCCACCTTGTGTTACTGCTGTACAGAGCCCATTTGTAACTTGGCCTCCATCTCCCCGTGGCAGCTCTACCAGCAGCCGAGCCAACCCCGCGTGAAGCAGAGCTTCCTGCTGCCTGCTGGAAACCATCAGAGCGTTTCACTGCCCACTCAGGACCAAGACAGAAGGAATCATTCCCCAGTCCCCTCCATTTCAGCTGTGAGCTGCTGATCTCTTGTATCCCAGCTCACCTTCCTCTGTCCAGAGGACACCACAACATTGGGGAAGGGGTTAGAGGGGAAGGGTATGAGGAGAAGCTGAAGTCGTCCCCTGTGTCATCTGGGTACTGAGACATCAAATGGGTCCTCTAGCGTCCACCATGGGGTCACCTTGTTTAAAAAATGTGACCTAAAACCGTGTGTATTTTAATATACTTGTATTAAATTTATTTGATATATTTGTATTCTATTTAGGTTGGCCATGAGGAAAAGGTTCTCGAGGCAGAGGGTGGTGGAGCACTGGAACAGGCTCCCCAGGGAGGTGCTGATGGCACCAAGCCTGATAAGATTCCAGCAGCATTTGGCCAAGGCCCTCAGGGTCATGGTGTGAATGTTGGGATTGTCCTGTGCAAGGACAGGAGTTGGACTCCATGATCCTGGTGGGTCCTTCCAACTCACAACATTCAATGATTCTCCAAAAGCCTGTCTAGCCTCCTACTCCCGAGGAAGGACTCTCTCCACTCATCCCCTCCTCTCCAGCTTTTCCAGCTCGGTGCTGCTGCCACAGAAAGGCTGCACATGCAGAAGTCCAGAGACCACAGATCGATAGAGCAGTGTGGGAACGTAACGGCAGATGGGTGAGGACTGTAAACATGCTCAAGCGACTTGCACCTGGGGTGTCGAAAAACACCTACATCACACTGCTAATGGCTGTTTAGTGCTTGACAAGTAGAGCATCTGCCTTAGAGAACACAGGCCTGTGATAGACTCAAGGGCATCCTAGACATGCCTGAGATTCCTGCCCTGCTGTGAGAAAGATCAAAGCACAGTGGAAAACTACAGCCTGTAACGAAATCCTTAATACACAGGCAAGAGAGGCAGGTTTGGAATCTCTCGCTCTCACTCTGGCAAGGACCGAGCTCCACGGTGCCTGCATTCCCCCTCACGTGCCTCTGCCCCGGGAGCTGCTGCAGAGATCCCCCGGCTCACGAGGTAACGAGAATAAACCTGCTCTTTGCATTTTATCCGTGGTTCTTTGTGGTTGTTCCTGTGTCCTGCCCGTGTCAGCTCATGCAAGTGGCATAACAAATTTTTCCCTCTGTCCTTCCACACCCTCCTTCCATTTATTTTTGATCACCCCAATGCACTGACCAGCTGCTTTTTAAACGGTAATGTCACCTGCCGTTCCTCTGCTCGCCAGCAGCAGAGGTGTGCGGATAGATGTGTGGATAGATGCTGCCAGTGCCAGTCCAGCCATTTCCCATTGGGCTTCTTTGCTCAGCACCATCAGGTCCTGGTGATTCGTCACTGTTTGTTTTATCTGTTTGTCCTACAGCCGTTTCTATTGACATTTCAGTCACAGAAAATTCCTCTGATCCAGCTCCCATAAGGAAAGCATCCAGTAAACAGGGACACAAAGTTCAGCCACATTTTCTGCTCTGGCTTTATCTTTAAGTGTCTTGCATGTGCTGCACTCATCCGTTTCCTCCACACCCTCTCCGGCAGGCTGGTGATGGCTTTGAAAAAGTTTGTTTTATTAACTGCGTCTAGAAAGTTGTTCCTGTTGATTTTCCTTCAGTTCTTACATTTTGCTTATCAGAGCTGGCACCCTTCCCTGCATCCTCACATTTCACATGTCCTGGAAGGACACGCCTCTGCTCCCTTGCTTGCTCCAGCACCACTGCTCAGTCTGTCACCTCTACTCTTGGGTTTCCCTGAAGTGCTTTACAACTGCTGGGATAGCTGCTGAGCTCACAGTGTTGTGTCTGTGCCACCTAGAAGGATTTTAAATTCTGGCTGAACCTTTCATTTCAAATTGCTGTCTTTTTTAAAGGTTAAACTGTACTACCATGGGCTCAGGGCATTTCCACAGTGACAGGCACGTTGAATTTCAGTGCAGCATGGTCATGGCCACCACGTGGATCTACAGGGTGAGAGCAGGTCCCCACTCTGCTGGAAGTCCTGCCCTTGTAGCTCTACTTTTTAGGACACTATTTTACTTTTGCCCCACCTGGGGGTCTGACATGGATCCTTAGGTAGCCTATGTTACTGCTGGGACAATTAAATTATTCCCCTAATTTAATTTAACGTATATAGCACTGCTGCCCCACCAGAACAACCAGCTCCATCCCTCTTCTATAGTTTGTCTCCTGTTAATCTTCCTTCCATCAAATTTCCAATAATAATTTCAGCAGAAAATTTAAAACCCAGTAAGTCTCTTCCCCCACCTTTGCTGGTCACCCCAACAACCAAAGGACGTACCTGTTACTGAAAACCTTGCTGCAGTTGTAAACCTTAATCGACAGCATCTCTCCCATGACAAGCTTCCCGTAGTGAGGCCAGCGAAAGAGCTACAAACAGAGCAGGAAGAGATGACATGGAGGTGCTGGAGCGTGTCCAGAGAAGGGCAACAAAGCTGGGGAAGGGTCTGGAGCACAAGTGTGCTGAGTTCCTGGCTGAGGGAACTGGGGGTGTTGAGCCTGGAGAAAAGGAGGCTGAGGGGAGACCTTCTGGCTCTGTCCAAGTCCCTTGGAGGAGGGTGGAGAGAGGTGGGGGTGGGTCTGTTCAACCAAGGACCAAGTGACAGGACAAGAGGAAATGGGCTCCAGTTGTGCCCAGGGCAGTTGAGATGGGATGTGAGGAAGAATTTCTTTGCTGAAAGGGTTCTGAGGCATTGGAAGGGGTTGCCCAGGGCAGTGGTGGAGTCCCCATCCCTGGAGGGATTGAAGAGTCGTGTAGACACAGTGCTGAGGGACATGGGTTAGTTGGGGACTGGTCAGTGTTGGGTTCATGGTTGGACTCGATGGGCTTAAAGGGCTTTTCTAATCTGGGCAATTCTGGGATTCTGTGACAATTAATTCCCAGCCACAGTGGGAAAGTTTGGTGGCTGGTTGGTCTCCTCTGCAAGGCGACCCAACGGCTGAGCATGACAAGCAGCTGCTGCGGTGGGAAGTTACTCTCCCGCTGGGCAGGGCAGACGCTGCCG
>NW_010295368.1:0-3425 GCF_000700745.2 Antrostomus carolinensis
CGGGGTGTCCAGCCTGGGGACCCCCTAAACCAGGGGTGGCCACCCCCGGGGACCTCCCCACACTGGGTGTCCAGCCTGGGGACCCTGTCTTAGGGCTGCCCACCCTCAGGGACCTCCCTACGCCAGATGTCCAACCTGGAGACCCTCTGCCCCAGAGGTGCCCAACACTGCGGACCTCCCCACCCTGCGTGTCCAGTCTGAAGACCCTGTCCTAGGGATGCCCACCCCCAGAGACCTCCGCACACTGGGTGTCCAGCCTTGGGACCCTCTGTCCTAGGGGTGCCCAACCCTGGGGACCTCCCTACGCTGGGCATCCAGCTTGGGGACCCTCTACCCTTGAGGTGCCCAGCCCTGGGGACCTCCCTATGCTGGGTGTCCAGTCTGGAGACCTTGTCCTAGGGGTGCCAACCCCCAGGCACCTCTCCACACTAAGTGTCCAGCCTGAAGATCCCTGTCCTAGGGATGTCCTGCCCTGAGGACTTTGTCCCACTTGGTGTCCTGCCTGTGGATCACAGCGCTAGGGATGCCCAGCCCTTGAGATCTCACCCCACTGGGTCTCCAACCCCGGGGGCCTCACCCCACTGCATGCCCATTCCTGGGGACCTCACCCCATTGGGTGCATGTCCCCAAGGACCAGCACTCCAGCTTGTTGCTCCTGACCACTCACCTTGGTCCTCCCAAATATGCCTTATCTTGGTGGGACACCCTGGTGTCACCTCCCTATTGCTCTGCCAGGAAGACCCTTGGGGAGAGCATACTCCCACCCCAGCCACACAGAGATAGACACCTCTTGGTGGACCCCAGAGTTGTGTCCCCAATTCAGGACCTCTCTAGTCCCCTATACAGGGAGGGAGCCCACCACCTCCTTATTCCCACTGGGATCAGAGATGCTGGGGGCTGCTCTGGCCCTGAGAACCAAGGGCTCCCCAAGGATGTGTGGCCCCAAAGTTGACAGAGTGAGCACGTCCATGTGTTCCCGCTATGCCCCCAGCCTGGGTGTCCCTGGAAAGAGGATGGCTGTGTGTCCCCCAGCCTTGTGGGCACCACTGTCCCCCCTGACCCCTGCCCTCCATCCCTTCTCCAGCTGGAGGAGGAACAGCAGGGCCTGCAGAAGAAGCTGAAGGGCACAGAGGATGAGGTGGAGAAGTACTCCGAGTCCGTCAAGGAGGCCCAGGAGAAGCTGGAGCAGGCGGAGAAGAAAGCTACAGACGTACGTAGGCATGCCAGCAACTCCTCCCCTGAGCGGGCGCTGGACTTGGGGGGGGTGAAGGAAGAGGGGGGCCTTATATGGAAAGCGTCCGTGGGGAAGACTGTCAGGATCCCATTCCTGCGATGCTGACACTGAACCGGGCTGAGATGCAAGGCAGGGACCGGACGGATCCTGCTCGGGGTGGGGGCACCAGGACAGCTGTGGGTGGGCATGGCTCAGGCAGCCAGATCTGCCTGGAGCTTTGTGGGCTGTGTCCTGCTTGGCTCCCCAGAGCTAATGGGGACAAGTGTCCCAAGCTGTGTCACCTGTCCCCAGGCACACACCACGATGCTTGTAGGAAAAACTCTCTGGTACTTGCTAAACTGTGTCAGGAAAGCAAAAAAAGAGTAGAGAAATGGAAAAAGCCCTTACCTGTGGCCAGCTGCTGAGTACTGGCTGCATGGAAGGATGCTTAGGGTGTGTGGGGGGGACTTGGTCATTTTGGGGTCCAGTGTGCCACTCTGTACCCTAGGAAGGGCAAGGCCAGGAAGAGTTTTATTTAGTGTCATGACTGATGTTTCTCCTGGGAAATAGATCCTACCAGGGAGATGTTAGGAAGGTGTTGAAATTGGCTTGTGCCTGGCCAGGATGAAGGGTGGAACAGCTGTGTGTGGCCACGAAGCCGCTCAGGAACGGGGTATAACGACCTGCGGTGCCACACAGGGTATTTGACACCCTATAAATAAATCCCCTTTTTGATAGCCAGTCCTTCTTTGATGAAAACCAACCCTGGAAATTGGAGGAGAAGCTAAAGGGGAGCCGGCTGGAGCACGGCCAGCAGGGCATGGCCAGGCTTTTTAAGATTGAGAACAAAAAAATTCAATCCCAGCTGGTTTATGGTGCTAAATGGGGGAGATGCGTCAAATCTCTGAGGCAGCCGCCAAGGACAGGGGTGAGCAGACAAGGACAAGCAGTGGCAGCACAAGTCCCTGGAGCGGCCTGGAGCCCCCAGGGAGTGACTGGGTAGCTCCCCAGTGTTGTTTGCTGACCTATGGACCTGCCTCAGTTTAGTTAGATACTAAACCAAGTAGTTAAAACATTGAAAATCCTCTGGAATGGCACATTTATCCTGGCGTGGAGCTGACATGTTGAGCTGGGTAGGGCGGCTGCCATGTGTAGCAGGGTCTGTACTGGGCTGACTGGATCCACGCAGGTGTGGGACGGGACAAACTCAGTGTGGGGTCTGGCTGAGCGTGGACCCGATGTCCCCAGTGTGTGGCTCAGAGGAAGGGACAAGCAGTGGCACTGGGCAGACGTTGGCAGTGGGGCGTGCAGTGGTTTGCTGCTGGCAGGGGGACAACGCTGTCCTGTGCAGGGAGGGTCCGTGTCCCTGAGCTCAATGCACAGTGCTCAGCCAGTCTGCAGGCTTCGGCATGGAGAGTCCCATCCCAGCAGATACGGGGGACAGGAGACACCAGCCCTTCAGGGATGGGCTTGGAGAGGGAGGCATGGTGAATGAGCAGCACTGGGGAGGGAGGGCAGGCTGGCTGTGGTGGGAAGCTGGGAGCCTATCACCAACGCAGCCACCACGGGTCCATGCCAAAGCCACGACAGGCTATGCCATGTGCGAGGCTCTAGGAGTCACCAGGTCCCTGTATGAGGGACCTGAACATGCTGACAGCGCTAAGTGGCAGGGCTGGTGTCACCTCCTCCCTGGTGTGAGGTGCAGCACAGCTCCCAGCTCTGGTGAAGGAAGCACAGGGTAGACCCCGGGAGCCCACCCACCTCCCCTGTGACCCCTGTGCCCACCTTGGCTGCCAGGACAGCAAGTGCCTGTGAACACAGACTGTCCCTCGGCCATGTCAGGGCCTATGACAGTGATCCAGACAGGTTCCTCCTCTCCACAAAAATGTCAACAAATGCCTTAAAAAAATAATTTCCCCCTGCTCTGGCACTGTCCTGCCTCTGGCACTGGGTGGCAGTGCACAAAGCCCTCAGGGACCGCACAAAGGGGTGCAAAGTGACCCCCTGGGCATCTGGAAGGAAGACAGATGGTGGCACAGACCAGGGAGCACTTGACCTTTGATCAGCAGATCCATGTCGCTGGTGGCCCCTTCCCAGCAGCTCTGCAAGGCCACCATGGCCCCACCACCTCTTGATCCCAGGACAGGATGAGGGCTGGGGCTGCTGGGCACGCTGCAGCTGGGGCAGTGGGCTTAGCCAGAGCAGCTCCCTC
>NW_010295369.1:0-740 GCF_000700745.2 Antrostomus carolinensis
GTCTTGCACCCCCCACCCTAAGCCCCAGCAAGACCCACAGCCCTTGGGTGCTGCCCCATCACCAGCACAGCTCCTGGGGGACAGGGACACATACTGTCCCTTGGTGGGACCTGCCCCCAGCCTCCCTGGGTGGTCCTGGCTCAGCCAGACCCCCCAGCTCCACTCAAAGCTCTTCCCAACCCCACAGTCGTGCCCCACAGGTCCCGGGGGGGTTGTGGGGGGGGGACGACGACCAACCCAAGCCAAGCAGCTCCGGCATCTCCCTGCCTCCAGCCAAGACTTCCCAGCACGGCAGCCCACCCGCAGGCTCTGATCCTGGGAAGGGGGGTTTGTGGGATGTTGGGGGCTTCTAAGCCCCCCCAGAGCAAAGGGGGGGACATGCATAACTGTCCCCCACTCATTCATGCCCCAAGGTGCCACATGGACCATGAGATCCAAGAGCTGGGATGAAGCAGAGCCCAGCAACCACGAGAACCAGAAGATGCGATGCTGGGGCTCCCATGGTGGGGAGCCAAGGACCAGTTTGTGGCACTGGTCCCATACTGGGTGGGAGGATGAGGAGCTGCGAAGGGATGGTGGAACAGCAGCACGGGGGAGGGTGGGATGAGAGGGAGGCAGGAATGGGAGGGAGGCAGGAATGTGAGAGGCTGCGTCCTGTCCTCATCCACCCTGGAAAACTGGGGAGTGGGGGACGGTGACGTGGGGGCTACCCATTGGGGCTGTCAGAGCTCGGGGGGGGG
>NW_010295370.1:0-579 GCF_000700745.2 Antrostomus carolinensis
ACTGATCTCTTGCCCTTCTGGCCTCACCCTAACCAGGGGTCACAAACCCATCTCCCCACAGCAAGGTGGAGCAGTGGGCAGGGTCCTGGAGTCACAGCAGCATCCCTTGCTCCCAGTAGGTTACACACCTCCTCCTCAGCATCAGAATGGAGAAGGAATCGCCTGAAACCCCAGGGCCTCCTCATCTTCATCCACCCTGGAGCTCCTGACCTCCACCCAGGCCCACTCTGGTCTGTAACAGAGGTGGTCTGATGCCACAAGGAGAGGAAGGAGCTGAACTACTTGCACTGAACCCTGCTGGGGAGCACACCAGGGCCGGGCTCCCTCTTCAAAAGAGACCAACTCAGCTGTAAATAAAAAAAGTTTCACCCAGACTGGAGACATCCCAACTGCTTAATGGCTCTCTTCTTTTTAAATGCAGATTTGAACTTTTCACCCAGGGTCGGGCAGCTGGAGCCCAGCCCGGCCCCAGCAGGGACCAGGCACTGGAGTCTGAGTCTGCTCCGCTCTGCGCATGGGCCACGCAGCAGCGGGGACTGCAGCATTCCTGACCCCCGGCAGCACGGACCATCGCTGACC
>NW_010295371.1:0-7391 GCF_000700745.2 Antrostomus carolinensis
GGTCAGGCGCTGCTGACAGGGGAGCGGGGCGGCTGGGGCAGCGCCACTGTCACCCCTGTCACCTCTGTCACCCTGTGTGCTGCCGCTGCTCAGACGGAACCACAGGATCCCAGACTGGTTGGGGTTGGGAGGGACCTCAAAGCCCATCCAGTTCCATCCCCCCTGCCAGCAGCAGGGACACCTTCCACTAGACCAGGTTGCTCAAAGCCTCATCCAACCTGGCCTTCAACACTTCCAGGTAGATGTGCCCTACCTCCAGCCCACGACCTCTTCCAGTACTTAAATCTTAGCAAAAACTGCCTCTTTTAGGCAATTTACTTTCGCACCCACAGTTCTTACATTAAGATTATATTTCATGGTGCTGTCGGGGGTTTTATTTTGCTCCTCAGGACTGTTGTCACGCACACCAGATGTGTTAAAACTCCTGCACACAGTCCGGTCACATCAATTGAAACTAAAATCACCTGGGTGGTTAAAAGCGCGTTCGCTTGAGGGAGCCTGAAATGTGCAGGGAGATGAGGAGAATTCACGTTTCTGGGCTGTGTGAAGGGGTCTCAAGAAACAAGTGCCTAGAAAATTCTTTTTATGACAGTAGCTGATTTTAAAGAAATGTTGGAACGCTCAAAAAGTTGCCTAAATGCTTCAGCCCGACCTAGCAGTGAAGCTGTCCAGTAGCAGAGGAGCCCTGGCATCGCTCTGCAAACTGCTTGGGAGTGTACATACTGCTGCTTTCATTGGACCTTGTAGTCAAGGTGGTTTTTTTTAAATAGTGCTTTTTTTGAGTGTTTGTTACCTCATGACCCACCCTTAAGTATCTGCCAAACTCCTGAGTCGGTTTTGTATCTTCAACTTTAAAACCTTTACTCGGAGTCGACCCGGTTTGCCGCCTTCGTGTCAGTTTTTACCGTTCAGTGTCGGACAGTTGTCGGTGCTGCCACGTTTTTGTAAACGCCTCTGAAGTCGAAGGCCACAAACTCTACCTCTGGGCAAGGGTTTTTTTTCCTGTTTCCCTCAGTGGTGGAAACGCTCGGCGATGTGAGTCAAGCCAGGAAGTACCAGCAGCTAGTTGAGACATCCCAATGGCTTCCCCCGGCAGGAATTTGGCAGCTGTTTAATCCCTGAGGTTGCCATTTTGAATGAGAAACCCAGTGTGATGTTTTGTTATCAAGAGAGGAGAACCCGCAGCCTGAGAACCCGACCCAAGGACATTTCCTCACCTCGGGAATTCCTTTGGCTTCCTGCAAGGGAAACTTTGTGGGAGCTGTTGCCCTTTGCTTGTCGTTGCTTCAGCTGGGTCTGCTTGCAGTTTAAATTAGGTTTGGAATTCCAATTGAGCTTTGATGGATGTGCACGTTCACTTCAAGTATTTCCGGTGGGTTTTTTAATGTTAAAAGCGTGTTTCTGTTCTGAAATAAGGAGTTTGAATTTGGAGGATCTGTCGGTTGTTTCTCACAGTTGTCAGAAGAAGAAATAGATGTGGAGGCTGCTGATTTAGTCTTCTTACCCTAACTGGGGCTGCACTTTGGTGTCTGGGTTTGTATTTAGTGCTCTTCTGATCTTAACACTCACGTTTTCTTCATCTATCTGCTTGTCCAAGTCCTTTTTTTTTTACTTTAGATGTTAAAGATGTTGAGGGGAGAATCATTGAGTGCAAGGATAAGCTAAAGGGTTTGTTAGACCCTCAGAACGAGGATTTCTCTGGTACCATTTCCAGTTTTCTTTGGGAAAGTGATGGCTGTTACTCTTACACCGTCCAAGTGATGGAAGGCTTGGTGCTAGAAAACCCCATCCGGAATCGCGCGGCCGGCGCTGAGCTTCAAAACTGACCAGGATATTTTTTAACTGGCCGTGTTAGTACACCTTGAGGTGTGTCTGTGTAACCGAGTCATCCACTGATCTAAAACTCTGATGTCTTCTTAAATGGAAAATGTGTTTTCAAAAGGTCTTTAAAAACAGGTCTTTTGTCCCAGACCAAACTTGGGCAAGAGCGAAGAGCATCCACACGGCCGACGAGCGCTTCCTGCCGCTGTTTTCGGTTGAGACTGTAGGAATGTGCTAAGTGTTGGGTTGGTTTATGTTGGTTTGTTTTGTTTAGGGGTTTTTTTGTTTGTTCTTTTACTGTAATCATGTTACTGGGCTCTTTGGAAGGTTTCCAGCTTTTAGAGCATCTAAGAGGTCTTGTATTGTGAAGAAGGAAATATTTAGGCTCAGGCTTTGCAAGGACTTGGAGATAAGCTCATGGCTCATGATGATCAGACTTTGTCACCTTTTGACTACCTTTTCCAATAAACTTTGAGGTTTTTAGGCATCAGTTCCACGAGGAAACAAGGTGACTTATTTTTCCTGGTGCTGTCTGACAGAAGAGCTGTAGCTTGGATTGAATTTTTTGAAAAGTCTTATTAATTGTCATCTTCATGTTTTAAAGTTGGTGGTGAGGAACACCTGGCTTTATCATGACAATAAAAATCTTGATCTGTCCCCATACCTGTGAGCTCTCCAGTTCTGGGTGCGATTTCCCACAAGCTTGTTCTGCCATCTTCAACCACTCAGTCAAGGAAATAAAAGCCACTTTGCTCTTGATTCAAACCGTTCCTCAGACTGTGAAACTAATACCGCAGAGAAGTTCAGCTGGTGCGATGGGAGCCTGGAAGCAGCACATGCAGCTCTGAAACCAGCGCGGGGGCTGTTCTGGCCGTGCCACTTAATTGCAGAACAAGAAACTTCACTGACTTCTCCTGGCACCACGCTGTGGTGTCCAGCCTCAGTGTAGTAATGGTGGAAACTCTCCTGATCACGTTGGAGATTGCTTTTGGATTCATGTAGGTACAGACTTGAGCTGGTTTGTGTTTCTTGTGAGAGGAGAAACCCACGTTCTTCCCATTCTGTGCTCACCAATGCAGCTTGACTAACCCTGGTCAGCCAGCCTGGAGTTGCTCCTTCCACATCAGGAAGGAAACATCAAAGCTGAGAGGACGTAACTCTGGAGAGATGGCACAAGGCTTGAGTCGTGTTACAAAGATCTCCCACACAGAGCACTGCCAGGAGTGACGGACTGGTCACTGTTGGGTGTTTTTTCTTCTTCAAACATCTCCATTGGTGGGATATAGAGGACAGAAGGGTGTGCAGGAGGGAGGAAGAAGTTGCTGAAGTCCAGGAAGGATGTTTTCACCTGCAACTTCGTGGACTCCAGCCTTGTGTAGGCTACCTGACAATCTGCTTCCAACAGTGGGCTGGTAGGGGACTAGTTGAGAGTAGGTTAAGGAGCACGGCTGATGCTGAAAGCTGGTTGTCTTGACAGTTCCCTGTTTTCTGCCCACCCCAAACAATTGATTTTTTTTAAACTGGATTAATTTCCTGTGCTTTTCATACATGAAATGCAACTTGCTATTGTCTTGCAGGAATGACACCAAGGAAGATGTGTTTGTCCATCAGGTAAGATTTCCTTGAAGCTGAGACATCTTACTGCTGTGAAACTTGCCGTGCATGACCTGTGTAAGTAGGATTGTGGTTGTGAAAGAGCCTCGTGTTTCCCAACAAGTGTTCCTTGAACACAAACCGCCGATTCTCGCTGCTGGATCACGAGCAGAGCCTGCTCCTGGGTGGGGGTTTGCACATCCACACACATCCCTGACGAGGACACGAGATACGTGGGGCTGAGGGGGCTGGTTCTGTCCGGTGATGACGATGGCACTGTCTGTGAGTGCTCTGACTGGAGGGGGACTGTTTGGAGCCCAGTTAAGTTGCCTTGTGGATTTACCTCGTTGTTAGTAAGAATATGGAAATAAAGTTAAATGAAAAGTTTGCAGCTGGGAGAGAAACTAATTGGGCTGTAATTGGGATGAAGTGCCAGTGAAGGGGGTTTGGTTTTTTAGGCAAAACTTTAATGGAATTTATGACTCCAGGCTTTCAATCAAAGCCTGAAAACATTTCAATCAATACTTTTTCAATTAAACAGATACATTTAAATACTGTCTCTGGGGAGCACATAAACCTCTGGAAACTAGGTGTTTTATTTCATGGAGCAGGCTGCCTGAGGGTGTCTTCCTTGGTGTCTGACTCATACTGAGTGATCAGCTCTGGTTCTTACCCTCTTTGTCGTAGGATCTCTTGTCCTGAAGCAGCCCACAGAGAGCTCTTGGTGGAGCCTGGTTTACTTCTGGCATTTAGGAGTCCCCGGATTGTTCTTTTGTTTGGAGTTAGGGCTGTAATGCTGATGGTGTAAAAAAACAACAAAAAAAGGAGGAAAAAGTGTTTTGCCTTTGAGTTTGATCTGTCAGCTCTCAGCTTCTCGCTTGTGCTGTGTCTGAAAACACTGAGGCATTTATTTATCACAGGTTATTCTGCAGTGGGCAGTGGAGAAAGGCCAAGCGACCCCGTTGTGTTTTTGTGTCCTGAGACAGGAATATCTACCCTGAAGGAAACCTTTCAGACTTTATTACTCAGTTTGTGAGTAGGGTAACCTATGAGTGACTTTGACTTACTGTCAGATTTCAGGACTTGTCATGGAACTGCTGTCTGTGTTTCTAAAAGCACAGTTTGGCAGGGGCTTGTTTTAATGTAATAACTTCCACGCTAAACTGGTTTTAGGGGTCTAATGTGAAAGAAATCAGCTTATTTGAGGAGTTGTAGCTGTGTCCTGTGTCTGCTTTTACCTGTCCCTGTTATCAAGCTTGGGTCTCATGAAGAGCTGTTACACTTGGCTCTGGTTATGTAGTAAGGTCTTTACTGCTTCATAGGCTGAGACTTGGGGACGTGTTTTCCCACAGATTTTGTTACATTTAGGGAAAAACTGGAGTCAAATTCTGTCGCTGGTATTTGTGGTAAAGTTGTTACACTCGTATTACTGTTCAGTTAAAGTGTTTGATAAGCAGAATGTGGCTGAGTGGTGCATATTGAGAATTAACTCATCTGTCAAAAAATTTAATCCACTGTTGAATAGCCCAGAAAATTCCCTGTTTTCTGGTAACGCCATTGGCCGTGCAGACACCGCTCCAGAGGCCGGTCTGGTGCTGACGCCTCGGGAGGGCTAATCCCTGGTGTATAATACATGGCTGGAGTGGATTTGTGGCTGGTAAGCAATGGTGTTGGAAGCCTCAGAGAAAGAAATCTCTTAATTTCTGGCCACCCAGGTGTTGAGCTGACTTGGGACAGCTTCCTCGTGGGCTCCTGCATGCTGTGGGGGTGTGGGAGATGGGAGAGGGCTGGAAATCAAGGAGTGTGATTGGAAAGGCTGGTGTATTGGTGTATGTACCTCAGAGGAACGTATAGATACTCTGGGGGTGTTTAATGGCAGACTCTGGTTAGGAATGCTGTGACCAGTGGGTATTGTGGGAGTTTTTGTTTGTTTGTTTGTTTTCACACCGCTTTTACAGCCAGCAGACAGCATGTTGACAGATGTTTCTAGTCAGCTGTTACACATTTCAGATACACAATTACAAAACTCAGGTAAATTTTACAGCTTCCTGGATTTTCACAGCATTTTAATTGCTTTTTCAGGAGCACAAGTCTTCCTTCTCAGATATTAAATAATCAAATTCTTTCATCTTTTTCTTAAAAAAAAAAAAAAAAAAGTCTTCAGATATGCTGAATAGTATTTTCACGTGGTGCCTGTAAATGTAACTCTGCAATATTCTGTTGTTAGACTGCCATAAAGAAGAATAACCCCAGGAAGTACCTCCGCAGCGTAGGAGATGGAGAGACCGTGGAGTTTGATGTGGTTGAGGGAGAAAAGGTAAAACGCGTCTCTGGGGCGTTAGAGCGCGCGGGGAAAACTGGCTCTGCAGCCTTTGGTGTGGTGCCTGCGGTTTGAGTCAATGCCTGATGACATCCAGGGAGACAAATGTTTCTTTCATGACTTTACAATGTGGATGTAAATGGTTGCTCAGTACTAAATTATATTTTACTAGAACTGGTTTGATGCTGATTGTTTGTAGAGGAGTATATACAGTCAGGAGTGCTGATTGTATATAGAGGAGTCAAGCTTGAAACCAAGTAATGAACTCGAGGAAAGGGGACCAAATTCATGCTGATTTCATTAAGATCCATGTTAAGGGAACCTTCAAACCTAGCAGAGCTGGGGTCAGGTTCAGTAACAAGTTGGCTACAGTATTATTCACTGCATCAAACGGCTTTTCTTGTTCAGCTTTTGCACTGCTTGCCCTTGATGTTACCAAGCTGTTCTGCTTCACAGTTGATCGGCTTCCCAGAATTGATCATCTGATGATTTTTATTAACTATATCAAATAGAGATTCATTCTGTATTGGTAGCATACAGTCTGCATGTTCATTAAGCTCATCCATAGCCAGAACACTGTTATATGGAGAAGTAATAACATCATTTTCACCAGAGGGATAAACTGCAGTAACAAATCTGTGTACTTTGGGGAGTTCATCCTCAAGCAAATTTAATACAAAAGTTCCAAGACCAGATCCTGTCCCAGCTCCCATAGAAGGAATTATAAAAACCCACTGTAGACACTCACAATGTTCAGTGACTGTCTCCAATGTTCACAGCGTTCAGTGACTCAGTTCAGTGTTTTACCCACCTCGTGCTGTCCCTGCTCCTTAGGGCGCGGAGGCAGCTAACGTTACAGGTCCTGGTGGAGTTCCAGTCCAAGGCAGTAAATACGCAGCAGACCGTAACCATTACAGACGATATCCACGTCGCAGGGGTCCTCCACGCAACTACCAGCAAAACTACCAGAACAGTGAGAGTGGGGAAAAGAACGAAGGAGCAGAGAACGTACCAGAAGGTCAAGCTCAGCAACGTCGTCCCTATCGCAGGCGGCGGTACCCACCTTACTATATGCGTAGGCCCTACGGGCGTCGACCACAATATTCCAACCCTCCCGTGCAGGGAGAGATAGTGGAGGTAACGTCTGCTTCAAATGTGCTGCTCAGCAGGCTCAGTTCCTTTGGAGCAGGGTGATGGGACGAAGCTTTTTATAGATATTGGGGATGTTTTGGGTATGGTTTGGTGGTGAGGTGAAATGTCGGAGTGGATGGTGATAATGTTACAGCTTTTTAAAAACCAGAATATGTTCAAATTGGTGTTAACTCCGGTGTGAGTAACTGGGAGAAACACCAATGCTGATGGTGGGTACTCGCAGGGTGTGCCCTGGGAGCGCTGCCAGGGCACCTTGTTGTACACCTCAGGCAGCCCCTGCACACCCACCTTCCCGGCTTGATGAGTCGTGGCGTTAATATTACGGCTTTTGCACGTGGCTACGGTGGTTTGTTACCTAATATCTTCCAGGGTGCTGACAGCCAGGGTGCAGGAGACCAAGGCAGACCAGTCAGGCAGAACATGTATCGAGGTTACAGACCACGATTTCGCAGGTATGCTGCAGATCAACTCTCTTTTTTCCCTTCCTTTTTCCCTTCCTTTTTCC
>NW_010295372.1:0-22667 GCF_000700745.2 Antrostomus carolinensis
CGGGTGCAGAACACCACCTCTCAGGTGCAGACCACCACCTCTCAAGCAGCTTCAATCAGTCTTTGTCACTGGCAGCATGGAGTACAGTGTGGATGTTCTTTTGTCCGTCCAGGTGATGGACTGTTGTCTGGTTTGGTTTCCCAGACAGCATTGCTGTCATTGGCTAGTGAAGGCAACTTAGTAAAATGTATAATTATTGCCTAAATATAGAAAATTATTCACTTGGAAAATAACAAACATATGTTACTGATTCAAAACATCTTCAATTTTGTCAAATTAAAGCACAGATCCTCACCAAAGCTACATGTTATTTTACGTGTAAGTCCTCTTCTTCACGAGCTCTCGTTGCAAATCAACAGACTGTAGCTGTGATTCCGGCACTCGTTATGTTTGGATGAAACTAGTGGAAGGTACTGACTGCAGCTGGAATTATCACAGTTGATAATTGTGATTAAGACGTTCCAACCAGAATGCTTGAAGTTAAGCATTAAAATGTATACTTTTTTTTTTTCCTTTTAAATAGTGAGGAGTATCTACGTTGTGTAATGAATTGAGAACTAAATGTTTAATCTGTACACATGAATGTGTAGAGGGAGATCTGAGTGTCTACTTGGAACTGAGTAATGCCTTTAATACTACAATACTTCAAAGAATTTTGCAAACTTTGAGTAACAAATGATTTACCAGTATCCCAGAAGAATGGTGGGGCAAATAACTTGGCAGATGTCTCTTGGAGACAGAGATATAGGTAATTTAGGGATTCAAATCATGCATATGAACAGTGATGATGAATGAAATTTTGACAAACGACTCTGAAGACTGGAGGCAACAAGAGATTTATCTTGTTAATGTAGGAGACAACACATTGGTTTTTAAGGTTGGATGCAGAGTATCACACTCCATAAAATACATAAAATTTTAATTCAGCGGTAATTTTTACTTAATAAAACCATCAGTCAATAGTGCAGGGGGAACAAAAACCAAAAAACCCCACACAAACGAAAACACTACAACATACTCTTAACATCCTAGGTGACTTTCACTTGCAATTAATTTGGTTAGTGGGATATTGTGCATAAGATGCATGACTGAGTAGTCTGCTGATTTTGGGCTGATTGTGCAAACCCACCTAGTTTTTCTACACATACTGACTGACTTCAGGATACTTAATGGGATGTTAGTTTAAAAGTGATGAGCCCCAGAGATTAAATATATAGTAAAATCCAATTTTTTTTTTTTTTTTTTTTTTTTGTAAAACCAGACTATCTTGAAGTAGATGATGTGATATGTGTTGCAGAAATGTTCTGCACAGGACCCACATGGTAGAGCTGCTTCGTGAAAATACCTGAGAGTTTTCATTTTTCTAATAAATTGCAGCTCCCAAGTAGTGTAAGTTTGGGAAAGTTTTTGTTGTTTGGTTGGGTTTTTAAAAAAAAAATATTCTTTATTTAGTATTTGATTAACAAAATAAGTGATTAGAAGTTTCATCCTCATGGTTCTCCTTCTGCAGTAGTTCTGGGTGGTCTCTCAGCTGTCCAGGCATTCAATTTAAATTAGTGATTCTCCAGCAAAGAGGCAAATGCCACCAGTGAGGTGTCATAAGCACATTACAACAAAGGCAGAGCACTGCAGCAGCTGAATCCTACAAACCTGGCCTGGCTTCTTGCCGGGAACAGAGAGACTGCACAGCATAGGATGGGGCGGAAAAGAGCTGGATGGAGGGAACAAGGAATGTTACCGACTGGTTTAATGGAGCTGTAGCTGCCAAAGACTTGGAAACTGGCATCCAGATCCATTCATGCTGGTCTAAATGACCCAAAACATTCCAGTTTTGCAGAATTAGTAACACTATAGGAACTATTTCTGCTGTTATTTTCATTTCCAGCTTCTAATGAGAACATCCAACTACAAGAACTGTAATTTCTTCTCACATTTTTGTTATCACCATTCCTCACCACAGCCTATTTGACCAAGAAATGCAGAGGTGGGGGAAAAAAGGGGAGAAAATTAGTCAGCTTCTTATTCTAATCCTCCAAAGGATTGATTTAAGTTGTGTAAGGAAGTTTTGGATCCCCACTCTACAGCAGGATGTAGGGGTTAAGAGCTATGAGCTATTCTTAAGTGTTCTGGTTCTTTCGTGTTTGTAAGCTGAATTTGTGAGGAAAACATTGATGAGAAAGCTCCCACTGCAGCAGCCACAGATCAGAAAAAGCAGTGGGAGAGGAAAATAAGAAAAACCACAACTGGTTTCCAAAGATGACTAATCTTGAAGCCCCAGTGTAACCTCCAGGACAGTGATTAGTATTTGGCTTTTCTTCTAAATGCTGGAAAAGTTTTCTGGGGCATCAGCCTAGCTGAAAACTAGTTCAATACGTGTACACTAATGAAAGAAGGTTTTAAAGTTTCCATTTAATGTTCCTGCCTCACGTACTTCATTGCTTTAAATACTTCTAGGTGCATAATGTGCAGTATCACAGCTCATCTGTATTCCTTATTAGTTGTCAAAACATTTTATGAAAGAGGAGAATCCAGTTTTCTAGGTAGGATGAAATAAGTTAGCTGTAAGAGATGTGACCCATCAGGCCAATTTTAGTGTCAGGAATGGAGTGATAGGGTTTCTTGACTTCCAGCTGGTGGAAAATTCAACCCTTACATTCATCCCTTGCGTGGATTGAAGTGCAGTCCAGCTTAGTGGTCTTCCTCTGAGAAGTGAGCCTCAGAGGAACCTCTGCCCTACTGAAGGTGGGCATCTACCCTACTGACTGTTAGATACCACCAAAGCTCTTAGTATGTGTTTGGTAGTGCATGGTCCTACAAAGAGCTGTGCTGTCTTAAATTAGGTGTTTACTCTGAGAACTGGTGAGAACTCTGCTGTGATTGCTCTTCCGTTTTGCAGAATAGTTTAAAGATAATTCAGCGCAGATATTTTATTTTTCTCCACAGTGCAAGAAGGTGCAAGTCTTTGGAATGGCTTTCAATGTGGTGTTCACACAGCAGAAATTAAAAATCGGTGATTATTAAAAAGAAACCCCAAACAAACAAAAAAAAACCTCCCAGAATAAGATCATATCTCTCTGATGCTTCATTCTTCTCATTAATCACCAAGCCATCCTCTTGCTGCTGCAGGATTTTACCTTAAAATATTTCCTGTATTTACCAAAGTGCTTTATAGTGCAGTTGTGGCTTTGACAGAGGTTCTACATTGATTAGTGTTCATTTCCAGCAGGCAGTTGTTCTTGTGTTCTGTTGTTTGTTGCAACTGTGGTAAATGTTTAGCCATGCTCATGGTGATATCAGGGAGTCCTCGAGTGGCTGAGGTTAGAAGGGACCTCTGGAGATGTATAGAGCTGGTTGCACGGGTCTGTGTCCAGTTTATTTTCTAAAGTATCTCTTAAGGATGGTGACTCAACAAACTCTGAGTAACTTGTTTTTTTCCTTATGTTTAAATGCAATTTCCTGTATTTCAGTTTGTACTAATTTCCTCTTGTCCTTTCTCTGGGCACCACTGAGTCTGGCTTCATCATCTTTACACCTTCCCCGTAGATATTTGTACACACTGAGATCCCCTTGAGCCTTTTCTTCCCCAGGCTAATCACTCCTTGGTCTCTCAGCCTCTCTTTGAATGTCAGATGTTCCAATCACTTAATCATCTTTGTGGCTCTTTGCTGGACTTGCTGCAGTGAGTGGTTGGTTCTACTGCTGGGGAGCCCAGCACTCCAGATAAGGCTTTATTTGCCATGAGGATTCATTGCTGGTGTATGTTCAACTTGGTGTCCACCAGGAACTTTCCTGCAAAGCTTCTTTCTAGCTGATTGACCCTCAGTGTGCAGGATCTGATATTTACAGTTGGACTTTGTGATTTTAAAGGTCTTTTCCAAGGAAAATGATTCTATTGTTTCCCTTTGTTGAGCTTCATGAAGTTTATGTTGGCCTGTTTTTCCAGCCTGTCCAGGTCCCCCTCAATAGCAGCACAACCTGGTGCCTCAGCCTCTCCTCCCAGTTCTGTATCACCTGTGAACTTGCTGTGGGTGCCCTTTACCCCACCAGCTGGGTCATTAATGAAGATGTTAAAGAGCATTTACTCCAGAATCAACACATGGGGCACACCACTCATGATCCCCCTCCAGCTGGACTTTGTGCTGCTGACTGTAGCTCTCTGAGCTCATCTGTTCAGCCAATTTTCTGTCCACCTCCCTGTTCACTTATCTAGCCTCAGCTTCATCAGTTTGTCACAACTTCTCTTAATTTGAAAATTAGTTAATTACTATGATTAACCTGATTGTATTTTTGAGAGCCTTTTTACTGCTTGCATAGTTGATCACATTGACAAATTGCTTTTGTATCCAGGATAGTTTTGGCCTCAGATTAATCCAGATTACACCAACAGCATAGTGACACTCATCTTTGCATGCCTTTGGTTGTCACCTGGATAAATTTAAATTCAGAAAGATATTTGTATGTGCCTAGAAAACCATGCTGTGTCTCTTCTGAATATCCCATAGAAATACAGTTTGTATTTGGTCCCGTGTTCTAACTTTGTTTTTTGTTTCCTGAGGTGGAAGGGAATTAACATCCCAGCCCATGAGGGTTGTACTTGCTTTTTGTACAGCAGAGAATAGAAAACTGTTGGTATTTGATTTATTATAATGCTAATTCAGGTCTTGGAACTGCTTGCTTTGCTTTGGGAAGAGCAGAAAATGACCTGGTACATCACAGAAATTTGTCTTTTTAACAAGTACTTTTTGGGGTGGGCATTTTTTTTTTTTTAGGAATTTGGGAGGATTTTTGAATTGACACAGGCAGAAAGAATTACACAGGGGAATAAGATGTATGAAACTGAGTGGGAGGTAAAGCGCAAAAGCATGACCTCTTTTCTCTGTGGGAATGAGGTTAATTTCCAGATAAACTGAAGACAATGTAAATTTAATTACTGTGCAACTTGAGGGACTGGGACATAAAAAAATATATATATGTGTTGTTTTTTAAGATGGAAAAATATTGCACAACTGCAAGTATGCTGAAATGAATCATTAAATCAAATCTGTATCAGTTTTCCCGGCAATCTTGAGATTTGAGTGTGTTTGAAAGCAAAGTAATCTCTTCTTGGAATGATGAGTTCAGTAGTGAATAAGGTCATTTCAGATGTGGAAGGTGTCCCTGCTGCTGGCAGGGGGGTTGGAACTGGATGAGCTTTAAGGTCCCTTCCAACCCAAACCAGTCTGTGATTCTATGAAGATGACAGCATATGTGGGAAATAATGACCTTTATCCCACTGAAAAAGTAAGGAACAGTAACTTTGAAGTGTTACCTAAGATAAAATCTGCTTTCTCTTGCATAAGGGCTCTTCATGCTCATGTAATGTTTCTAAATCCTACTGGTAATGTCTGTAACACTCTTTTTAACTGAAGAACAAATTTAAAACCCCTGATAGGCAGACTGTGGTGGAGAAACAGGATTACATTTTAGCTCTGTCAAGGCTGGGTTATGAAACATGGGTAAGATGTGTTTTTTGCTAAATATGGAAAGTATTTTTCTAAAAGATGAAGGGACAGTCAATGACAGAGCTGCTTCAGAATGCTGACAAGCCTTTTTCTGCTGTGAGCCCTGGTGATTTTGGTCACACGCTTTTGTCCTTTCTGAGAGCAGAACTGGTGATGGAGACAAAAGCTGAGGGAATTCAATACTCTCAGCATTTTTTTCCTTCCTTAAAGGTTTCCAGATAATCCATTCTGTAACTGCCATCTTCCCGCAATGACAAGTAGTTTAAACTGTAATATATTTCTAAAAATCTTCTGGAGATGCTGAAGACCACAGTGTGAAGACCACCGTTTTAGGTCCTTACTTTATATTTGCACAGTTGTTTTTTCCTTTTTATGTTTTGTTGGATTTTTTGGGAGGGGGGTTTTTTGTTTTTTGTTTTTTTTTTCTTAAAGCTGTAGGACAAGGGGGAGAAAATCACTGAACTCTCCAAATTTAGGAGGCAGTTTTAGGAAGGGCAGCTTTACTGTTCATAATAGATGTATGGGAAATGAAGCAGATGAAATGCTCTGGCGTTATCTCTAGCACATACATTGGGATCCTCGTAGGTGCTCTTGAGGGGCTTTAGCTACTAAGAAGAAATAAATAAGGAAAACAAATAAAAAAAATGTTGAATAACAGGATTGAGAAGATGCCATGGGCTGATTTCCAAGGATGTTGGCAGAGCAGTTGTATTGAACTGGGCAAGGGCAGGCTGGCGCTTCCTAAAGCCAATTTAACTTCCACATGGATCATTAACTGTAGCTTTTTCCATGGTGGATTGAACTCTTACGAAATGCTTCATTATCCCTCGTTTTGTTCAACATCCACTGCTGTTGGAGTCTGACTGGATATTCACATCCCTTAAAAAAAAAAAAAAAAGTATTAGTGTTTTTGATAAATGTTTTCTTTCAATGATGTAGATATTTTTCTGGATGAAAATACCTATTTTTTATTTCTTATCTATTCTGACATGAATTTTCCTTTGGAAAGACGTTTATTTATGACTAGCTAAATTTTGCAGGTTTATATCTAGGTACATAAATCCACAGAAATTCAACAAAGGGGATTGATGTTGATGTTACAATGAAGGATGTTGATGACTTGTACTTGTGATATTTATTTTTAAAGTAAAGTGTTGTCATGCTTTTACAGGAAATGTTTAATAATAGAGATTAAACTTAATCTTGGTATGGTATTGAAAATATTCAGTATATTACATTTAACATTATCCTGCATTTTTCATGCATTTTTCCTTTTTTCAAGTAGTACTACTTTCATGTGCCTGTGAAAATTTTTAGGCATTTCAGTCTCTTTTAAAGCATGTATACCTGCATGTCCTGAAATACAGGTAAAACTAGATTTTTAGGGCCAAAGTCACTAAAGAGCATGGATGGAGGTACTGTGCTGAAGAAGCTTGTAGTGTACTCAAGTCAATATATTATGCTTTATGTACTTACTGCATTTAAAAAAAAAAAATTGCCTTGATCAGTATTGAAATTTCACTCCAAGTTTAGGAAATAATGAATTAAGGTTGTTTGTGAAGTTTTAATGCAGCGATTATGCATTGGTTTTTGTTCTGAATGTAATATTATTCACTTTAAAAAAAAAAACAAACAACAACAAACATTTTTATTCCCTGTTTGGCCTCAGGGCACACTGAACACATGGCATCTGAACTCTGTCTGGAAGAAAAAAAATATTCCTTCCTTTAATTAGTGACTTTTTTAGATCTTGTGGTACTCACAACAGCTTCTCAGTGGTTCACAAATCCAAAGAAAATACAAAATATTTCTGGATTTGTATTTGAAAAAATATGCTACCCATTATGAACAGTTATGGAAGTTATCTACACATAAAAATGCATCATCTCTCAAATTCTCTTTCCTTGTGGAGTTTTAGAAGTCTAGAAATGACCTAATTATTATGCAAGAGACAGTCCTTGTATCCAAGATGATGTTTGGGAGCATGTCTTAGTGATGAGACCTATGTCTGCTTTGACTTTCTGGTCATTTCTGTAAGGCCCTTAGCAATAACTTTACTGTAGAGTCCTGGTAGGTCCAACTAGTCTTCTTTATTTCCTCCAGAAAATGTTTCCAGTTTGTTAAAATTTCAGAAGGTTTATGTCACCAGGGTAATAAAACGAACTGCAGTGGTTAGGGAGAGGCACGTGGAGTCTTTTTGTGACTGTTAGTGGGATCAGTGTGCATGGTGGAGGACATGATCAGGAGGGACACCTGACTGAAAAGAAGGTCAGTGCATGAGGAAGACAATGAAACTGATTCCTGTGGAGCAAGAATGACAAAGAGACCTTTAGGACAGGGCTTTGACAAAGCTAACATTATCTGTCTACAGCACGATAATGTGTCTTACTATCAGTGCATGAGGAAGACAATAAAACTGATTCCTGTGGAGCAAGAATGGCAGAGAGACCTTTACGACAGGGCTTTAATAAAAACTAATACTATCTGTCTACAGCACGATAATGTGTCTTACTAGCAGCTCGTTTCTTGTTCTGCTGCTTCAATATTGAAACTCAGTTTCATGAACTTAGATCAAAACCGTTATTTTATTTCCAAGGTTCAAATGAAAATGCAGTAAACGATTAGTTTTCACCACGTCGAGGCACTGAAAAGCCAAATCCACGCCCGTGTGGGAGTTGCTGTAAGGATGGGGTGTGGGTGACATGGGATGCCAGCAGTGAGGACTCTTGGTTCAAGACTCATGTTTTGCTTCAGTCTTAGCCTAAAGAGGGCTGTTAGCAGCTCACATACCCCGTGATCTCCAGCGTATGGAATGAGTCTGTTAACTCCTAACGTGGATCCAGATTCTTTCCTATCAGAATGATTACAGAGAGGCACAGCAATTTTCTTTATAATTGTAGCAGTGACCCAAACAGATATGAATACATGTGTACACACACACACACACTTAGTGTGCTTGAGTAAAGCCGTGACAAATAAAAGCTGCTCAAAGGATAAAGATTTGGGTCTTAGATTGCATGGCAATAATGTCTTTTTAATTTTCTTGTTGTTTCATTGTTCAGAGTCTGTCTTTGGGTTTTTGGGTGGGAGTTTTGCTCAGGCTGCTCTCTTCAGCAATTTCCTCCGATTCTCACCCACAGAGTTTTGTCCTAATTCAAGACAAATGTCTTCTCTCAGCAGCTATGAAAAGCTTATACTGTTGAATTAAGAGCAAGTGGATGAAATGGAAGTATTGTGGACCCCATTGCCCATTCAGTATCCTTAGGAAATAGTAACAGGACAAACACAGGGAACATTGAAAGAAATTGCATTCATGCCTTGAGACACCTAAGGCAGATTCAGGGATATTTACCTCAGAATAAACCTTATAATTAGTCTGAGCTTTACAAACATGTATTCTCTTTTTCCTGGACTGTGTATGTTTTCCCCAACAGCTTTAAGCCTTCCTGAATTTAGTTTGCCTCTTGCCACTCTCTTGGTTAGAGGGAAATACATCAGATTTACATGGGGGGCTACATCTGTAGTAGATCACAGTATGGTTATTGAGTTTATACTTTAATATGTCTTTGAGCTAGGAAGATGTTTCTAGGTGGTGCTCCTCATTCTTGCCTGAATCTGTCCTCTAAGTGGAATTATAAGGATGTTATTTGGCATGCTGGACAAAAGGGGATTAAATTATCTGTACCAAGATACAGTGGAAGGATTTTCCTGCTTTTTGTGCCCTTTACTTCTGTAGTGATAGGAACATCAATTTCCCAACTTTGGAGGAAAGTGGCCATGAGCTGCCTAATAATTTATGCCTTCAGTTGAAAAATACGTTTCTGCTCTCTGCAAATTAAACTCTCAGCTTAGTTTTGTAAATATTTAATTTTGTCTCACCACAGAAAAACCTTACTTCCATGTTTTTTCTAGTATCTTTGCCTTTTCAATTCCATTTTAACAGGAAGTCCTGTATGCTAATGTAAAGCCTCCATTAATTGTTCTAAGATGCTCCTGAATTTGCATATATATACTTTTGCCACAAATGTATGGTGACTGCATGTTTTTCTACCTTTTTTAATAAGAAAAATTCTTGAAGAGACAGAATTTGGAATGCCTTTATAGCACATGAATTATAGATCTCTGTTCCTATGTAAGCAGTGGCAGATAAAAGAATGCTCTTTAAAATAAATGAGAAGCTTTTGTCATGAACTAAAGATATCTTGAAGTACTTCATTTATTATGATCAATTTTAGGACAGAATTAAAACAACAGTCTTTGATACTTTGCTGTTTAACAGGAAGATGGGATAGAAATCATTTGTTTACCCAGGTTGCATTAAAATAATTTGTGATGTTTTGACATAGCAGGCAGCTGAGATGCACAGCCTGTTTCCAAGGGGACACAAACTTAGATTTTTGAGAAGGCACTAGACAAAAGAAGTCAAAAAAGAAGTCTGATCACTGACCAGCAAAGCCAGAACATGGCAAGACCAGCCTCACATGGACCTTTTGCTACCTGAGAGAGGTCCTTTTCATTC
This sequence comes from Antrostomus carolinensis, assembly GCF_000700745.2. Lineage (NCBI taxonomy): Eukaryota > Metazoa > Chordata > Aves > Caprimulgiformes > Caprimulgidae > Antrostomus > Antrostomus carolinensis. Next base: position 10,021 of record NW_010295372.1, read on the forward strand.
CCTGATCTTTTAAACACTCTTTGGTGAATAAGTCCATTGGTGATGCCCATGCAAACCATTTTATTTGCACACATGACTTTTGTGGAGACTGCACATCCCGAGTCTCTTGTTTTCACATCACCTCCACAAGCCAGATGGACCTAATAGTAAATAGAGCAAAGCAAATTCAGCAGAAGTGAGCCACACTTCACTTTACAAGATCAGAAAGAAAAATACAAAGTACATTCTTATTTTCCCCTTAGCAGTTTGATATATTAATTGGTTAGAATCTCTTTTATGGGATCCCACATGTCTCCTAGGCATTAGAGTTGGGCTCAGGAAAATAAGAGCAGTGTCCCTCCATGGGGTCAGCTGTTCTGGATAGCCCTTGGAGTCTTGGGTATTCTCTCTTGTTGTTTCTATTTGTGTGCCGTTACAGCTTGGGTAATTCAAATGCAAAATGCCTCAAGGGCTCTTCAGTAGACGTGGGTATTTGGATACTTAGTGACTTCTCTGCATTTATTCTGCAAAATGGATTTCTTGCAGAGCCTGGTTCCTTAAGTGCTTACAGATCCCATCTCCATTGCCCACGGAAAGGCTGCACAACTGCCCCTCCTGCACTTGCTTGCAACCAGTCTCCTATGTAGGACTAGGAAAAATTGTATTTCATATGAAACAGAACGGTGCTTTTATTTAGTGACTTCCTGTGTGACTGGAAGAATGGTTTGGGTTTGAGCAGGGACATCTTCAACCAGATCAGGTTGCTCAGAGCCCCGTCCAACCTGACCTGGAATGTTTCCAGGGATGGGGCTTCTACCACCTCTCTGGGCAACCTGGGCCAATGTCTCACCACCCTCACACCAAACAATTTCTTCCTCACATCTCAGCTCCATCTCCCCTCTGCCACTTTCAAGCCATCACCCCTTGTTCTCTCACTCCCTGCCCTTGGCCAAAGTCCCTCCCCACCTTCCTGGAGCCCCTTCAGGTACTGGGAGGCCACTAGAAGGTCTCCCCGGAGCCTTCTCTTCTCCAGGCTGAACAGCCCCAACTCTCTCAGCCTGTCCTCACAGCAGAGGTTGTTCAAGCAGATGGATGTTTCAGGTTCTCTGACAGGGGTTGTCAGTACAGGCATCTTATCCAGTACAGGAGTAGAGCTCTCATGCCATAGCACACTCTCTTTTGCCATTAAAAAATAGGTCAAAACCAAGAAGTGTTCCTTACCTATACAGGAATTAAGGTATGGTTTTAACTTTTATATGTCAGGTTTCAAAACAGAAATATTTTTAGAGCTTGCTATAAAAGGAGTTATTTTCTAATACGTTTGTGGTGTTCACGCAGGCATTGTAAAATCCTATTGTTTAAGGAGTATGGTTTCGGTGTTTAGGGCTTATATTTAATTCTTTAAAATTGAGAACAATAGTACATTTGGCATGTATATGAGAGTGGAGAGGAGGAACAGCACGGAGTATTACTGAATTGTTTAAGAACATTCATCATCAAATTTTTTGATCCACGGAACTGTTTTTTCCATCACTAGATAGTGTTTTGTTTTTGTGTGCTGCTCAGTTTATTTGCAGTGTATTTCTGAACTGGGAGAGTGGGGGAAAAAGATTCAAAACATCTGAATTTCTAAGCTTCAAATTAATTATACTGAGCAGCACTTTAGTCCTCAAGTAATTCTGTACTCAGTGCAAATAGAATGTTTTTAAATATTTAGATAATTGAAAATTTTTCTCCTTGAGAAGCTGAGTAGTGGTTTGAATTGGGAGAAGTCCAATCCTTATTCCTTTTTCCTGTTATATAGCTCCATCTGACCTTCCTCTGTTGAGCTGCTTGTTTTGACACCCACTCTCTGACTGACAGTTTTTCAGCTTCAAAGGTTGTTCATGTCTTCCTCACCCAATGCTGTAGCTCCCCCCACCCCACCTCTTTCTTTTTTGTACAGATTATTTATTATTTCCAGACTATGTGAAGTGTTGCATCTAAAATATACCTTTATCACAGCATGTCTTTCAAACCTCTCCTAGTTTTGGTTTATGTAGAGATCTGATGTTTCTGAGCCATCAGTGGGATAATTTCTGACATAAATCTTCCTGCCTGTATGCCGAGCAAGTGTCACTTCCCATCTGGCTGGATACACACCTAAAGCACTTCAAATTTTCCTCAAGGTTTATGAAATTGCGTATTTTATTCAGTGATTGTCCTGTTGATTACAAAAGATGGCACAAGTGACAGACAGATCTGTTACTCTTCTTGCCTGTAGCAGTGCTGGTATGCCAGCATACTGATGGAAGTATGTAATTCTGGAGATACCTTTGCCAGGGTTTTTTTTATGCTACAGAACTGACAAATACAGTGAATGGAGTTGTCTCCCAAGAGGATTTGTTGTCTGCATCTTCCATCAGATTATATAGCATGGAAAAAAATAAATTAAAATGCAGGGTTATTACATAGTAATGTTCTTTCTATCTCTTTTGATGCAGTATGTGTAGACCATTGCCCAAATGCATATAGGACCAGAAGAGATGGCTTTGATCATATAGTCTGACCTCTGACATAACACAGACCAAAAATGCAATCAGTTCCTTCTTCTGGGCTGAAATCATAGAACCCCAGAATGGTTTGGGTTGGAAGGGACCTTAAAGATCATCCAGTTCCAACCCCCCTGCCAGCAGCAGGGACACCTTCCACTAGACCAGGTTGCTCAAAGCCTCATCCAACCTGGCCTTCAACACTTCCAGGGAGGTTGAACTAGAATGTAGCTTTTAGGAAAATATCTAGTCTTGACTTAAAGACTTCCATCACTGTCCCGACCTGTTAACTCTCCTCCCTGTTAAAGCCAACATGGGGTGGCTCCAAAAGCACTTAAAGCCAAGGGTTGCCCCCAGGACCTTGTCTCTCATTCCCATGTCTGGGCTCAGCCTGAGTGCAGGCTCTCTGTAATTTCCCTTTTGGTATAAAACCTGGATGCAGTTTAGGAGGAATCCCTGTCCAGCTTTTCAGTCTGCTGTTGATGACTTGGCAGAGCTTCAAGGACAGAGTGGAGGGGGACAGCCAGAGCACGAGGATGGTGGTGCAACACTGATGAGCAGGCGTTGAGTTTGAGTTGGAAGTGCAGCCTCCTCCTGCTCCCAGTGTGTAGTAGTGGAGATGCGCTGGGCTTCCCCTCATGGGAGCCCTGACAGCATAAATAGGAATTTATTGCATCTCATGCCTGGTTTCAGCCACCTCTGTCAGAGAGAGCTGTGCCCATGCAACCAGTACTTTAGTTTCTGTTTCACTAAAACTTGTAATTTATTTTTTCTTCTGATAGCTTGAAGGATCTTCTGTTGACAAACTTTTCTCTATGTGCATGTTTTTGCATTTTGGTCAGATCACCCTTTCTTCTTTCCTCAAATCCACTACATAACTGAGTTTCTTTAATGTTTCATGATGAGATCTGTTTTCTGGCGTAATAATTAATATCATGATTCTTCTCTGAGCCTTTGTGCTTTCAAAGCATAGTGAAATCTGCGAACAGGATGCCAGTGGTAGGTGCTGGAGAGCAGAAGTTTGCTGGGTATGTTTGTTAATACCAAAGATAATTATTCTTTCAGCAGCTTTATTGTGTTATGGGCAGCTGTTAGTTGGTCTGGTGGGCTTTAGTCGCTGCTCCCGGGGTGAGATCCTTCACACGTGGGGAGCAGCTTGGTTTGTTTGCTGCTAAATTTGAGTTTGTTTATGTTAAATCACAAATTCATTTTGAGTCCAGCCTCTTGAAAGGTAGAGACAAATTTAATAAAAATGTCCTTTTCTCTTTATTTGACAATCTTGTAAGGAATGTCCTATTTGCAGAGTATAACCTTAATATTTCTTCATCATTGACACATATCGATTAAATGTGTCATCTTATATATCATCCTTATATAATTGACAGTGTTTTGGTAGCTATAACAAACCTTAAATAGCTCTTGGCATTTAGAAGGGCCAGGAATATATTCCTTTTTGGCCATAAGAAAACTAATTTCAAGATCTGAATTTGAAGATGATTCAAACTGTTCAAATGTCTGTTTTTCAGTTCATACAACATATGTCGTGTTGCTTTTTGTCATTTGAGTTTCTTAATAAAAAATCCCCTGTGGAACAAAGTCATATAAATGACATGTAGGAACCTTTTACAAGAGGAGTACTATCATGCTTTATCTTCTAGTCTCATTAAAAAAAAACCCAAAAAACCCCCAAAATAAACCAACCCAAAACAACAACTGAATGTGCCTGACAAGACCTTGTTTTCTGTGCCAGTGGTATTGTCCTTTGAGTGAGTTCCATTATTATGCACAGGAATAACTGACATTTCATTATCTTGGGTCATCATATTTACTTTCTTAAAATAAGGTACACGAGTACCTTCCCTTCTAGTTGTCCAAAGCTTTCGAAAAGCTCCAGTTTTGGGCAAATTCTAATTTTGGATTTACTTTCAGCTTCTGATTTTAATTCCCTTATCTTTTTTCCTGATTTCTTAGTTATAAAAGTTCCATTTTATACCTTCATATTTTTTTTGTATAAGAGAAGTATGCTTTATAAGGTGCTTCAGTGTGCTCTAAGTCAGGCTTTCTGCCGAACTCGCGGAAGCTAATTTTTTTTCATGATTGTTGATTTGTGATTTTCAGTGGACCAAGAAGAAAATTGTTAAAGTGAGTTCCCATTTTGGGGGCGTTTTTTGGTTTGGGTTTTTTTGTTGTTTGTTGGTTTGGGGTTTTTTTTTTTTGATCCATAGGCTTTGTGGAATTGATTTTTTGAAAGCATTAGGTTCATATGTTACTGATTTGAATTTTATTGTGTGTGCAAATAACACATAGTCAGATCACTTGTATTTAAGCAACCGTTACTGTTTAGTCTGTAATATTTTCTTTATTGACAGAATTTCAGCCTTGTGTTAAATTAAAAAGAAATGCTTCATCTGTGTAGAGGCAGTTAAGAAACCAGTGGTTTCATAATTCCTATAAAATCAGAAATACAAGACCTTGAGAGTTGAGTCTTCCTCGTTGGCTGAACTCATCCATGGTTTGATGATCTGTAATAGACATCAGCTGTTATTTCATCTTGCTGTTATTCCACTCTGTTATTTTGCTTGCTAAACGTTGGTCCATAAGATGGGTTGAGGGTCTAATACATACTCATTATTCTGAACATAATTTGATATTATTATAAAGAACCCTTTGCAGATGAAATCAAAGGGCTGTTGAGCTCCATAGCCTGTCTGACAGTTGATGGTGAAGAAGGAACAGAAGCAAGAGGAGAAGTATTCTGATAGAAAACTCTGCATTCTTGTCATCCTGTGCACGCTGCCCTCTGTGACTACATACAATTTCTATATTTTTCAGTTTAATCTCAGCTTGATTTTTAGTGAGGCAAAAATAGAAGTATGACTAAGACATGTGAGAGAAATTTGGGAGGTGGTCTTAATTTCCAATTCTACATTAATTGGCACTTGTCTCTTGTACCGTGTTTTGGGGAGGGGAACAACCTTGTTGTAAAACATAGTTACATTTTTTTTAAATTGCACCATTCATGCCTTAAAAATACAACCCAAAGCCTTATGGACACTGAAGGTGCGACTGCATCAAAATAAAGGATTTCCTTTAGAAGGCAATGTTTGTTGATGATGGAAGATTTTTATAAGCTAAATTTCATGCAAATGCCTTTTGAGGATTGTAACTGAATCTGTTCTGATACTTTAAAAATCAAGATGGTATTTATCAAGGTGGTTTTCAGAGGCAGAGATAAAGGCACAATAAGTGAATGACTTGGTGGTGAAGTTTTACACCATTTCAGGAGGCCACGCTGCCTCCTTCGGAGCTCTGAATTCAGTGGTTAATCACAGTACCTGACCTTCTTTTTTTCTGTGTAGTTTTAGTGTTTCTGTGGAGTGCTTTGACTTTGCTCTGGGTGCAGTTCTGTAGTGTTTTTTGTTCTCAATATGAAGAATTCCTGCCTACGTGTCCCTTCCCTCATGCTCCTCTAAGGGATGATTCTTTGAGAAGGATCACCAATTTATGAAAAAGAGAATTGTGTTGTTTGTTTCTGTGTTTTGGGTTTTTTTTTTTTTAACCTGAGTATTGGTGTTCTGGGCAGCAGTCTCACAAAGAAATGCCTCAGCACAGGTGTGAAGGTGATGAGCTGTGGCAGGAAAGCAAAACTTTGCAAGAAGAAGCCCTGCTGCCAAAGATGATGTATAGTAGAGCTTCCCCCCTCGCTGCTCCTTTGGAAATAGAAATAACCCACCAAAGGCTTTCTTATCCCATAAACAAGCACTCTATTTTAGTTACAGTAGTCTTCATTAACAAAAATAAAATAATAAAAAAAAATATTTAAGGAAGCAAAAAATAGGATATAAAGCAATAGTCTTCTGTCCTTTTCCTTTCTCCTTCTTTTTCCCAGTTCTCTTCATTTCTGACAGAGAAAATAAATTTGCTCTTTGCTATTCCAGTTCCATGTGGAATACCAATGTATGTGCATTTTCCTCTTCACATGCATTGAATAAATGCACTTTTCAAAATCCTGATCCAAGTTCTTTGTTTCTATTTAAATTTCCTCGATAGACAAAATGCTTTATGTATTTTAGAAAATAATCTACTAGTAGGAAATCCTTTTTATGCCGAATTCTTCCTCTTTGTGAAATTATCTTCTGAAGCAGACAGACACCAGATTTAACCTGTTCTTAACTGCACCCTCCCCCTCATAAGCATCACCAGGTTGGTTTTAACGGATTATTCTGTCTCCACAGCACTAGATGGTGCTGATGACAGTATCTCTGAAATCTGAGCTCTCAAAAGTAACAGTGATTTGAAAAGTAGCGCTGCTGTTTCAGAACAAGGACTAATTGCAAATCCAAATTTTGATTTGAACAAAATTTCAGTCTGAGAATACAATAGCAAATTATGAGGGGGGGGGGAAAGGTGGAAAGCCTAATAATATATCTTGTTTCTGTGTTGCTTCTTCCCTTTTTAACAGGGAATGTTCTGGTGGTTTTGAGTAATAGCTGTAAATTGTGGGAGGTTGGCATTTGGTCCCAGAAGTGACACGTTATTGAGGCTCTGTTGGATAGCACGAAGATAGATTCCAGTTTTCATGATGTCAGATATATTGTGTTATTCTGAAAACACCAACTGTTCTCAACTCTCATAACCACCACAGAGGTCTTGTAATCTCACCTGCCGTTCTTGCCGTATCAGTCCAGTTGTGGTTATCACAGCCCCACCCCCTCTGGTTTTGGCTGTGGTGTCTCAAGCCTGTTCCACATGCTGGAAGACTCTGACTGAACCTTGAGCGTGGTACAACCATGGGCTCTCATGTGGGTTAATTAGATGCCTTAAGTGTGGCAAAGGTTGTCCTTAAGAGGAAGCTGTTAATCAGTTCTAATAAATATCTGACTGAAGAGGTGTTGGGAAATGGTAGAATTTATTGAGTTGGCTCTCAAGAGGTTGGACTTGGGCTTGAGAAGCATAACTAATTCCTTGTGGTGGTGAGAAGTGTTGGAAAAGCCTTTTCCTGAGGCTCTTGACTAGCAACGAGGGGATCAGCGCTGATACTCTGCGGAACCTGCTCCTGCCATCTCTGAAGGATACAGTATCAATGATATATTTTAAGTTAAAAAATATTAAGAGGATTTCTTCAAATGAGGAGCATCATTTCTTGAAGCAGAAAAACCTTTCCAAGCATGTGCCTCCGAGCACTGAAGCTGTCCTCAAGTTCCAAGAAATAGAGAGTATCTAGAATGTCACACTGAGGTAGTATTTTGCCACCTCTTCTTTTTTTTTTTTTTAATTGCTAACCTGGCTTTAATATTTTCTAAATGATCAGCTGAACAGGAAGTCTGACACTGCTCCTGGTCCCATCAGCAAGTGTAACCAACTCTGACAGCAGCATGCTCAGGCATTAGTGAACTTTGGTGCTTATTTGTCAAGGCAGCCTTTTTACCCTCAAAGGACCAATGCAGTCACCTTAGCAAAGCTTGATAGGAGTCCTGAAATGCTCCAAAAAGAAGCCAGAAGAGTATCTTTAAATACATGTGACCTGTACCACTATGGGGAGGAGGGAGAGTGGGTTACTTGTGAACTGAAAGCCACATTTGAGGTGTCCAGCAGCTTTACAGAAGTATCTGACTCTGTGAAGCTGCTGAGCACTAGCTGGTGGCCTTTGCCCACTGCTTCTGCTCACTTCTCATCACTCCTTCCACCACTTGCAGTCCAAGTTACAGTCTCCTTATATATCAGATTATACCAGCCTCTGAGTGTCATTGCCCTGCTTGTTTTCAAAATGCAAGAAGAAAATGTTTATTTCTCTGTATATATATGGACCGGTGTTTTCACAGATTATTTATAAAGCTAGGGTAATGCTTTATTCCTTGACTTCAGCTAAAATAAATTTGAAAATAATATGTACTAGTAAAATGCAAAATCTCAGCCTCCAAATACCCAAAGCTTCTGTCGTATACTTGGATTCTTCCTGTCTGAAGCAATTAGGTTATTGGAATGAATAATAGACAAGAAAGGATATATTGCATGAGGTGCTGCATTTAAAAGTTGCATTCTAGCAAATACGTAGTAGTTATGAGCTAAAATTGCATGTGTAGCATTCCTTCTGCTGCAGTTTTAACTTTTAAGAATTTAACCATGATCACATGATGTTCTTGACATCGTTTATTGTATAGAATATTTATAATTAAAATTCTGCTGTTGCTTAGCCCAGATGTTAAATAAGTAATTAAATTCTGTGACTAGTGTGCATTGCATTCTAAAATTCTCTTTATTCAAGGCTGTATATATAATCATGTGTATATATATATATAATATTTATAATATATATAATGCATCTTCTCTAACTGGATAGTCTTACTATTTCAGAACATTATTGTGAAATTATTTTAATTTTTTTTTCCTCTTTCCCCCCTCCAGTTTATTTTCTTTGTTGTCTAAAAAACACAACAAAGTGTTAGAGCAAGCCACGCAGTCCTTAAGAGGTTCCCTCGGTTCAAATGACTCTCCACTTCCTGATTATGTGAGTATCAAACTCAATGTTTTAGTGAGTGCTTCAAAATAGTGGTGGTGCATCCCTAAATCTGCAAAGATTTATCAAAATGTGTGACAGCTGAAGCAACCACCAACACCAAAATACAGGAACCTGTATGAATGATGTCATGTCTGAAATGTCTTTGAAATAAACAAATTACACTTAAAAATGGCAAAACAAAACCACAGCTATTCATAGCTGAGACTTACTGTACCCTGTCAGCTCGCAATTCTCGAGCCATTGGTGTTTCAGGGTATTCAAATCATACAGTTAAAGCCAGTACTTTTAAGAACGGGGCTTTGGCATCCACAATATGTTAAAATGGCTTAAAATGATTGAAGATTATTCCCATGGAGCCTTTTGGGGGGGAGTACTTACAGTCCTGGGGCAAATGGGTACATTCTGAACACATGGGTACATGCAGTCCTCTGCAGTCTGCTGAGCCAGTGCCCACGGATAGGCAACAATTTTGTGATTTAATTGCATGGCTTGTTGGAAAATCTCTAGCTTGGGTACAAGAAGCAGATATCTTCCAAGGACTTGAATAATATCTTTGTACTACTGAAGTACCTTCAGTTTGTACTCGTTTGAACTCTCCCTGAAATACTGTGTAAAAACAGTTGCTCTGGATTTTTAAGGATGAAAATGTAACAATTGTCTTAATTTTTTTGTTCTGGATGATGTGGGTCTATTTCTTTAATCCTTAAAATCTGTATGTTTATTAATTGGCTGCATGGAGTTGAATTTTTAGAGTTTTTCATCTTTTACACAATGCTTAGGAAATGGATGCTGTCCCACTGTATTTCCAGTTTCATCATTTAGCATCACTCTGATTCACAATTCAGAGATCATGTTAGATGCTTTTTAAAGAAAATGTTAAGTGGGTGGAGAATTTATATGCACAATAGAGCATGAAAATTTAAATTTGCATGATCAAAACTTACTGCTTTCTTTGAAAAATAGCTTAGCTATTGTATGTTAATACATGTTCCAGGACATACCTGTCTGAGACTTTCACATATCGTATTACTCTAACGTTAAGTATAAAAATATTTAAAAAGATAATTTTATATAATAATTTAATAACTTTTATTTAACTAACCAGGTTTCTTAACCTGCATCTTTTAGTTATTATTGCTGGAACGAACCATGCAAACCAGAGGTATTTTGTTATTCAGACATGCGGGTTTATGGAGCAAATGAATCACTTGTAGGTTTTTCCTGTGTGTTCCTGCTCTCTCACCGTGCCCTAATTCATGTGAAACTCCTTACAACACCTGTGGTTTTAGGGCTTCTGACTTCTCTCCCAGAAGTTACTCTCTGACTTTTAATTTTTGGAACTTGAAACGTTTCAGCAAGGACCCCCTGAAGTTAGTTTGTGGTTAAAAAGCAGGAGATCCCACTTTTATTTGCCTTTGCTTGTGTAAGGTGATACGCAAGCTGAATAAAGCTCTTTTCATCTGCGTAGGCATGAACGACTGAGAGCCCTTGAGACTTCAGGCACCTTGGAGAGGATTTGGTGGCCCTTTTCCATGGCTTTGCTTCTCAAGGGATGGGCTCATTGTGTAGGGGCTTCTGTGGTTGTGAGGACTGCAGTATTTTGGATGTATTGGGCATTTCTGAGTGTTGTGATTGATGAAGCCCTTGGGGCCATGTTTCTCAGAGGTGATTAACCCCAGTGTCATGCCCAGTTCCACCTGAAGCAATTACACAGCTATGTATTCAAATTGCTCCTGTGGTCTCATGGGTTTTTATTGAGCTGACCTGGAAAGCTGTGGTGTTTTGTTTGGCTTCCAGGGCAAAGGGAGGCTGCTTTGGTGGAGGTGATGGCTTTTCATACCTGAGGTGTATTGTACCATGTCATACTATCCTCAGTGCAAGAAGGACATGGACCTATTGGAGCAGGTCCAGAGGACACCACAAAAATGATCCAAGGGCTGGAGCAGCTCTGCTGTGAGGACAGGCTGAGAGAGTTGGGGCTGTTCAGCCTGGAGAAGAGAAGGCTCCGGGGAGACCTTCTAGTGGCCTCCCAGTACCTGGAGGGGTCTGTAAGAAAGATGGGGAGGGACTTTTTGGCAGGGTCTGTAGCAATAGGACAAGGGGTGATGGTTTTAAACTAAAAGAGGGGAGATTCAGACTAGATAGAAGGAAGAAATGTTTTACACTGAGGGTGGTGAGACACTGGCCCAGGTTGCCCAGAGAGGTGGTAGAAGCCCCATCCCTGGAAACATTCCAGGTCAGGTTGGATGGGGCTCTGAGCAACCTGATGTGGTTGAAGATGTCCCTGTCACTGCAGGGGGTTGGACTAGATGGCCTTGAAAAGTTCCTACTAACCCAAACCAGTCTGTGATTCATGTATCATACTGGGAGAATATGAGCAATATCACAGCCCAGAGAAGTTGGAGTAAGTGCTTGGCACAGGGTTTATGGGCAGAGGGGCTCCATAAGCTGGAATTACTGCCAAAGGTTGTGTATTTTTAAACTAACCTCTGAGATATCGTGGGGTCTTGGTTAAATAGCTGTCAAACATCTTCAGATGCCTAGAGAATAAGGCTGAAATTTTTTAACACTAGCTTATATTCCTAGTGCAGGGACTGCAATTGTTTGTGGCCTGTTGTCAGAAGGAAGATATTGAAATCAGTTGAAGATGTCACTGCAGAGGGTTTGGACTAGATGACCTTTAAAGGTCCCTTCCAACCCAAACCATTCTATGATTTATGAAAAGAAAACCTTTTATTTCCTTCTCTAGACAAACAAATTACCATCCCACTGTTCAGAGGAAAGAAAACAGCATAATAAATATATATGTTTGTAAAAGGGAACATATTGACAGGCTGAAAGAGTTGGGGCTGTTCAGCCTGAAAAAGAGAAGGCTCTGGGGAGACCTTCTAGCGGCCTCCCAGTACCTGAAGGGGCTACAGGAAAGCTGGGGAGGGACTTTTCATAAGGGCAGTTAATGACAGAACAAGGGGAAATGGGTTTAAACTGAAAGAGGGGAGGTTTAGATGAGATATTAGGAAGAAGTTCTTCACTGTGAGGGTGGTCAGACACTGGAACAGGTTGCCCAGAGAAGCTGTGGCTTCTCCTCCCTGGAAGTGTTCTCGGCCAGGTTGGATGAGGCTTTGAGCAACCTGGTCTAGTGGAAGGTGTCCCTGCTGCTGGCAGGGGGGTTGGGACTGGATGAGCTTTAAGGTCCCTTCCAATCCAAACCATTCTATGATTCTATGATATATATAAATACAGATATGTGCACACACACATAGGCACGTATTTACATACGTGGGGGTATATATGTCTATATTTCAGTGTGTGTATGAATTTTGTGCTTGAAAATGCTTTTACAGCTTTTGGACTTCTTATCAACTAACTTACTGGGTGTGAACTACGTACTGCAACTAAGGAAAGACCCAAGGTGCTGCCTGAACGTAGTTATGCCCTTACAGATGGAGACAACTGAGAAATGCATTTTATAGAGCAGTGCTGGGGAAGCACTCTGGAGTGCAGCCCAGAGACTTAGATACTTCACTGAATTTCTTCCCTTTTATTGTTGGTATGACGTAGGAAGGGAGGCGAGAAGGACAGCAGTTGGAAAGATTGTTGTAGGGGAGAGTAAAATC
>NW_010295373.1:0-3375 GCF_000700745.2 Antrostomus carolinensis
AGCCCCGACGGGACCTGCCTGGCAGGGGGTTACCCTGGGGGGAAAGAGCCACGTTTTAGGGAGCTGCCTGCACCCCGTCACCACCTTTGTGCTGCGGAACCCAAGCCTGTCGTCCATCCCGAGGGAAAAGTGTCTCCTTTTCCATAGTCAATGAACACACCGCGCCAGGACAGGGATTTAACTCTGCATTTTCCCACATCTACCACATCCTACCAGTGTAGGACTGGTTTTCACAGCCCTGGTCTCCCTGCGCTGCCATGACCTGGGCACAGTCTGCATTTTCCCCAGGGCAGCAGGGATTCACGATATCCCTGGAGAACATCTCTCACCACCAGTCCCTCCCAGAGGTCCCTGGAGGGCTCCAGATGCCAGTCTCGGGGTGAAAAGGGAGCAGAGCGGGGCACAGAGTGAGTGGTGTCCCTGGTTTTGGGGGTGGGCTTGGTGGAGGAGCTTCCGGGCTAACGTGGAGCACTGGGGAGAAGGAGCATGGGGTGTTGGGAGGGACCATGGGCTCTGCACCCCAGAGAAAGGGCTCATTGAAGCAGGGATGGACATTTGTGGTTCCCAGCGTGGCCGGGGGGGTGATGGCACACACAGCAGCCAGCATTGTACCGCTGGCACAGGGCAAACAGCGCTGGGCGGTCCTCTCACCCATCTTGGTGGTCTGCTCTCCAGACCCCCTTGCTGCTCAGCCAGCTGGTGCATTTGGTTGTGCATCTTTGCTGTAGCTGGTGCTGCAAAACCCACCCCACTAGCATCCGTGGTCCCCAACAAGTTGTTTTCAAGGTTATAGGCTTTTGAGCCAGCTCAGCTGGTCCCTGCTGGCTCCTGGTCTGGATCAAACCAAGGCAACACAGCCTGACGTGCCTGCAGATGTGCAATTTTACCCTCGTGCCCATCACTGATGTCTCTGAAAGTCCCATCGCGTTCACCAGGGGCTGAGGTGGCAGCAGCAGCTCTCCTCTCTTCAGGAGGAAACACCTCTCTTTGGACACTACCCAACTTGAGGGAGAGCAAAGACGGGTCTGTCCTGGCCATGAAACCTGGGCTGGTCCTCTCAACACCATTACTGTGCCCAACACCAGCCTCTAAATCCCTTCTGGGCAGTGCTTCTGGGGACATGAGGAGCAAGGACATCTCGTCTGGGTCATCCCAGAGCTCAGTGTGCCTCCTCAGGGGGGTAATAAATAGTGGACAGAAAACAACCTTGTGCACCTGGAGCTGGAAAGCACATGCAATGAAAACCAAGTCATTTAAGCAGTGCCTGTTTGTAACAACCCCACTGCTGCTGCTCCTGAGCAAAACCTCCTGTCTCTACCCTCACCTGCGTGGTTCAGCTCCCAAGGGTGGCTTTGCCTGGGGTGCCCATTTACAAGGAAGGCAGAGGACCAAGCCAAGGCAGGTTGAAGGACCAAGGGGCAGAGCCAGAAAGGGAATGAGGGGAGGAGAAACAAGCCTGAGGAATCAAACTTGATTGAACTTGAGGGATGGAACATGTGGAGGAGCAAACCCCTGGCTGTGTCCCTGGGAGGTCACCCGAGCCGGGGAGCAGCACCTTTGCCCTTCCCGTCCATCCCATCGCCCGGGTTTCTCTGTGCAGCAGCAGGATGGGCTGGGGCTGCCCCAGGCACTGGCGCCCTGGCCCTGCCCAAGCTGGGACTTTGCCTTCCAAACTCTCTCCTCCGATGGGCAGGTTCCAGGCTTCAATTTGACAATTCAATTTGCTATTCCAGGCAACATTATAAACATTGTAGGAGGTGACCTTTTTTTTCCCCTCTTTAGCTTGAATACACATGTTTTTAAGCAAAAAATACCTGCCTGGGCAGCCTCCTTAGCTGTGCCAGGGGGCAAACCGAAGCAGTGTGGTGCTTGTGCCATGCCTTGGAGAAGAGCCAGGGGCAGGATGAAAATTGCTGGGAGATGAAAGCAAAGAGGGAAGCGTTGGTGGCACGATTCCCAAAGCCAGCCTTGGGAGGAAGTCGAGAGCGGAAATAGTTGATAGAGTAAATACAGAGGGAGCTTAGGGTGGGTTTTTTTCCCCAGGTTGCAGACAAAGAGCAGCGGGGAGAGCAGATAAGCCCGTGCGCCTTATCGCTTTGTTGTTGTGTCTCTGCGTTTCGCTGGCTCGCGCTGCTACTGTTAATCTGATGAAGCAAAGCATCACGGAGGGAATTAATTCAGGGGCAGCAAGCTCAGCCGCAGGTCCCCACGGGCTCCCCTCTCTCAGGATCTGGGCAGGGATGTACAGGAGCAGACAGGGAGGCTGGATGGACAGAGGGATCTTGGGCAGGGAGGGAGCTTGCAAGTAGGTGCTTTGCTGCCATTCTTTGTCCGGAGCTCAGTTATTGCCTATTGAGTCACCAGAGGAAAATGTGACTTCATCCAGTCACACCTCCAGCTGGCTTCCCCATCAGCCCACAGTCAGCTTTCCTTTCCTGGATCCCACCCGGTAGGTGTTCTGGGCAGCTGGAGGAGGGGGATGAGAGCCCCAAGGCTTTGTGGTAGACCCTCCCTTTCCCAAAACTGAGCTGAAAACCTTGGCTCCACTCTCCTAGGCAGGCAATTCTGCAGAACACCCTGAAGAAGGGTGACAAGAGCATCCCTTTCCTCCTTCCTCTCACCACAGAGCCTTGCCATCCTTGCCCTGGGACTACACTGCTCTTCTCACCGCATCTACAACACCTGTGATACCATCCATCCATCTGATGGGCCAACTTTCTGCAGCAGACTTGAGTGATTTGTCATCTCCGTTTCCAAGTCCTTCCTTCTTGCTGTGGCAGGGTTAAGTTAACTTGTTCATAGTAGTGGCAGATATCCACCCAAGCAGCTTTGCATGGGAACAAAACCTCCACCACCATCCGAAAGAAAAAGCCCTTTTGCTGGCTTTGACTCAGCTGGGAAATCCACAAAGCCTTTTATCATCTCGACAGGGGGAATTGTAGCCATCCCTCCTGAAAGAGCGGAATGCTGAAGTATTTCCAAACTGTGGGATGGGAAAAGGCAGGGAGCAGCTCCGGGGGAGTTTCCTCAAACCTCATGTGCTACCTTCCAGGGCGTCTCCATTGAGTGCTCATGGAAATTATTCCACCTTGCTTGGAGATGTGCAGAGTGAGAGCATTGTCCAGCTGCTGCCTGCCACTGCTGGGGGTAATGTCTGTCTGTCCGTCTGCTCACACTGGAGGGTGTGCATACCCTGGGAGTGGACACTGGTGGTGGCCACATCCCATGGGCTCTCCTCGCAGTGGCAGGGAGCCGTCCCTTGCCCTCAGCATCCCCCAGCCGGGCAGGCAGCCGGAGGGGAGTGTGCGGGGCACACAGGGCCCCTCTGTTCCCACTCACAAAGGGATGCTTGTGGCTTGCTCGCTGCCCCGGCCG
>NW_010295373.1:3424-3844 GCF_000700745.2 Antrostomus carolinensis
TGCTGAGCGACCCCAGCCAACACCGCCGGGTCACCCCGTGTGCGTCCCCCTGCCCTGCAAGAGCCCTCATGCCTGCTGTCAGCATCCCATGGGTCCCCAGGAAGGACATTTGCAGCTGCCTGTTTATGGAGTGAATTATGTTTGCCCTGGGCCTGTGAATCAGAGTTTTCACCAGCGCTGCTGGAAATGGGTCTCTGTGTCATCCCTGTGAAGAATTCCTGGTCTGTGGATCATTTGTGGTCTGAGGACATTAGAGGGGGTAAAAAGCCAGGCAGGCTTTGCCCAGGGATTTTGTCTGATCAAGCAGTCACATGCCACCCCCGCTGTGTGCGTGCTCTGGGCAGTAAGGGGATGGTCCCCTGTGCCGGGGAGGCAAGGACAGGGATGCAGACCACCGCCACCACTTGCCGGGATGCCACA
>NW_010295373.1:4411-5023 GCF_000700745.2 Antrostomus carolinensis
ATGCTGCCCTTGGCTGTGGGGCACATCCCTCTCCTCCTGCCCCTACTCCCCCTGACTGTTCCCCCGTCCCAGTGGGAGGGGCATACAGTGAGGAACACCAAAAAATGCACATTTTGGCCAAGGACAGTATTGAGGAGGTTTGAGTGTGATGCAATGCCTGGCAGGGCTTCCCCGCTCCACACTCTGCTGAGGGCTCGGCTGGGGCATCTCCCCAAAGGACCAGGCTCTGCCGGGCTCCCCCCTTCATCCCTGAAAGCAGGGATGTGATGGGCTGCCAGGGTCACGCTGGTGAGAGCTAAACCAAAGCTAAATAGACTTTCCCTGAGTCACCAAAAGTCTGGCCAAGAAAGCAGGATGAGCAAACAGCATCACCCACACAGCCAGCCGGCCGCCGAGCCAGCGGCCAGGTAGCAGGCACTGGCAAGCTCTACGCCTGTAGATTTACACACACAACGTGTGCTGGAGACCTGCCCCCAGGTCTCAAACAGCAGCTTTGTCCCCTAAAACCTCCACCAGGTCCCAACTTGGATGTGGGCTTGGTGCAACTCAGAGCAGCTCTCACCATCACCCTAATTTCTTTGGCGCTGGGGGGAGGAGGAAGGCTGCAGTGGG
>NW_010295373.1:5054-7166 GCF_000700745.2 Antrostomus carolinensis
ACGCTGGGTCTCGCAGTGGGTTTTGCATCCCACACCACGCAGCCGTACCGTCACTTGGGGTTTTCCTCTTTCCAGAAAATGCCCCCATGAGCATTTTACACCCCGAGCGGGACCAGCAGCAGCAGCAGCAGCATTTTCCGGCCCACTGTCGTTCCTGGAATTGTTCCTCCGGGTTTCATTTTCGTGTCTGAGCAGCCGCCGCTGCTGTACCACAGGAAGGCGGAAGCCACGCAGCCCCACACCGGGGCCCTATGGCCCTCCCCAAAAGTAGCTCTTTCCAGAGGCCGGGAGCCACGACACCCTGAGGTTTGGGACGACGAGCTGCTCTTGCACCCTGGGGGGCCCTCGCTGCCGGCAGCAGGTTTTTGGCCAGCGGGGAACCAGCAGCTGTTGGGATGGTGGGGTTTGGGTTTCAGGGCTGGCAGGGGCAGATGGCAGAGGCACGGGAAGGGGTCCCGTCCCACAGATGTATTTCAGAAAGGGAGGGGTACAGCCAATGGGGGCTTCAGGCAGCTGCTCCTCACGTGAGGGATAGGAGTGGTAGGAAGGAGCTCCCCCTTGTCATTGCTCTTGTCCAGACCCTGTTGGTCATCCCTTGTGGGAAGGGTCAGCCTCTGACCCCTGCCCACAGAGACCCTGACCCTCCTTCTCCCCGCAGGCAGGGCCGCTCCGGGCAGCGCCAGCAGGGCAGAGGATGCCGGGTGGCTAGCCCAGGAGTCCTCCCTGACGGGCAGGAGGGACCTGTGTGTCTCCTTCTCATGGAGATCCGACGCACTTTGCCCCAGGATTTCTGGGAGCTGCTGCACTGCCTGAAGATGAGGAGCAAGTACGCCATCCTGCTGGTCTTTGTCATTGGCCTTGTCATCATCGAGAAGGAGAACAACTTCATCTCCAGGTAGGGAGTGGGTACCTAAGCCACCCCAAGCTTTTAACCCCTTCTCTCCTCCACATCCCAAACTTCTGCACTGCAGGAGCCCCCCGAACCCCGGGGTGGTCCCGCTCCCCTCCAGGCTGGGCTGGGTCTTCCCACAGGGTGTCAGACAAGCTGAAGCAGTCCCCGCAGGCGCTGGCAGAGGCCAACGGCACGGACGCCAGCCCAGCATCGGCCGAGAATGGCTCGCTGGCCTCACTGCAAGAGCTGGACTCTGCCTTCTCCCGGCTGAGAGCCCACCTGCGCAATGTCACCCTGCAGCTGGCAGGTGATGAGCACCCCGGGCCACGGCGGCATGTCCTGCTGATGGCCACCACCCGCACCGGCTCCTCCTTTGTAGGGGAGTTCTTCAACCAGCAAGGCAGCATCTTCTACCTCTTCGAGCCCCTCTGGCACATCGAGAGGACGGTGACCTTCGAGCCAGGGGGAGCCAACGCCGTGGGCTCGGCCCTGGTCTACCGAGATGTCCTCAAGCAGCTCCTCCTCTGTGACCTCTACATCTTGGAGAGCTTCATCTCACCGGCACCTGAGGGCCACCTGACACCCTTCATGTTTCGGCGAAGCTCGAGCCGCTCGCTCTGCGAGGAGCCCGTCTGCACGCCCAGCACCAAAAAGGTCTTTGAGAAGTATCACTGCAAGAACCGCCACTGCGGCCCCCTCAACATCACCCTGGCCGCCGAGGCATGCCGGCGCAAGCAGCACGTGGCCCTGAAGACAGTGCGCATCCGGCAGCTGGAGTTCCTGCAGCCGCTGGTGGAGGACCCTCGGCTGGATGTGCGCATCATCCAGCTGGTGCGGGACCCCCGGGCCGTCCTGGCCTCCCGCATGGTGGCCTTCTCTGGCAAGTACGAGACCTGGAAGAAGTGGGCATCTGAAGGAGAGACTCCCCTCCGTGAGGAGGAGGTGCAGCGGCTGCGGGGGAACTGCGAGAGCATCCGTCTGTCGGCCGAGCTGGGGCTGCGGCGGCCGGGCTGGCTGCGGGGTCGTTACATGCTGGTACGGTACGAGGACGTGGCGCGGGCGCCCCTGCAGAAGGCAGAGGAGATGTACCGCTTCGCCGGGCTCCCCCTCACCCCTCAGGTAGAGGAATGGATTGGCAAAAACACGCAGGCACCGCGTGATGGCAGCGGCGTCTACTCCACCCGCAAAAACTCCTCCGAGCAGTTCGAGAAGTGGCGGGT
>NW_010295373.1:7424-8711 GCF_000700745.2 Antrostomus carolinensis
AAATCGGCAGCCCCAGGAGCCAGAGCATCCTGGCAGAGCCAACCGCGGGGTCCCACAGAGCCCGAATTACATAGTTTCTCCAGGAATGGAGAAATTGCAAGGGTGGGAGAAAGGGAGGGGTTCAGCACCGGGGTCACCTCTTTGGCTCAGGGGCTGCACTGAGGAAGAGGAGGGTGAGGGTGACAGGACCACGTTGCCACCCTCTGCCCCAGCTAGGACGAGGCAAGGACAAGACTCCCGTGGTGCCAGCAAGGACCCGGACCCCAGAGGCCTTACTGGTTTAGTGCCTTCATACACCAGCACAGACTGGGAACTGCCCTAGAAGCACGCCAGGGCAGGAGTCGCCTGCAGAGCCCTGGCCGGCACTTGGGCTGCAATGAAATGAGGTGACTTTGTGGTTTGGTGCTCTTCAGAGTTGGTTTGGGGGGTTGTTTTTTTTTTCCTTTTTTCTTTTTGCATACCAGGCAAATTTATTTATTTATTTTTTTACATGAAAAAGAGGGGGAGGCAGGTCAAAGAGCTAAGCCCAAAAATCATAGCAGCACAACATACCACAAAGAAACAGAGATACCCAGGACTGAGGTGGCGGAGGTCAGATTTTGGCTGGAGATCACCCCATGTCCTGCCCCATCATCCCAGGAGAGCCCTGAGGGTCCAATGGGCTATAACCCCCCTGCCCCAAGACCCACAGCAGGGCACGGCCAGTGCCAGGGCTGCACCCACTCCACGTGGGCGTGACTCTGAACCTTGGTGCCTCTGGAAGATGGCCAGACTTATTTAATTAAAGATGAAAATACAACAGCACCAAGTCCAAACCATCTCCTGTCTCCTTGGCATTCACATGTGTCCCCTGCCTGGGGGGAGCCCCAGAAATACTTGCTGTCAGCACCGGTGGGTGACCGGTACCTGGTAGAGGCACGGGGAGTTTCAGGGTGTTTGCCACATGCAGACATTCACCCAGCAATGGCCCAGCGCTGAGCCTCCTCCAATTCAAATTTAATGAATTAAAATGCCTAATTTTAGCCTGCTTTGCAGTACATCGTTTTACTCTCCATGTATTTTGGGTTACAGCCAGGCATTTCAGTGGAGGGTAGTGGTTGTCTCTACCTAAAACTTGCTGGGGAGCTGGGGGAGCCCCAAGGTGTCCCCACTGTCCCCCAGGTATGGCCAGCAGCCCCCATCGCCTCTCCCCAGCCAGAGCTGTCAGCCAAAAGCAAAAATAAATATCTAAAATCAGGCAGCGGCGGCTGGCCGCAGCTGGGCTGTTCCTGCCGGCAGAGAGCAGCC
>NW_010295373.1:8879-17367 GCF_000700745.2 Antrostomus carolinensis
TGGGGATTTTCCGAGCGTGGCCGCCTCGATTGCCGGGGAGCATCTGACCTCAAGGTGTGAATTCAGGGTGCTCGACGCCGGCCGGCCGGGGAGAGGGTGCACGAGTGGGTTTTTCTTTGCCATGAGCAATACCCTCATCGCTCACAGGCGATGGAGAGCCCTCAGCCCCCTCCCCATCTCGCACACAGCTTGGCATCACAAGCAGCCCTGGGTTTGCCGAGTGAATCGGGTTTTGTTTGGAGGCTTCCCACCAGGAAAGTGGTGGGGTCACCAAGGTCAGCTGGAGACCCCACAGAGCTTGGCCAGCATGAGGGGGAACACAGCCAGACCCAGGGCAATGGTTACAGGCAAACACTTCTCCTGAGCTTCTCCACAAGTCCCCATTGGGTTGGCTTTTGCAAAGCAAATAAAGTTTATATCAATTGTTGCTTTGCAGAACAACACAAGGTTTGAATAGCTGCTGAGCTGTCCTCTTCCTGGCTCTGGCATCAGAGGGTGCCCAGCATCCCCTTCCCAGCCCACCATGCACGGAGGAGCCTCTGGGCAAGGCTTAGGGGGCAAGGACAGACAAATAAAGGGAAATACAAAGCAGGCGGTGAGGGAAGAGGGAACCGGGCTGGGCTGAGGCCAGAGGGGACAGTGAGAACCACCCGTTCTCACCTGCACGGCCTCAGCTCTGGCTAGCTCCAGCCTGTCATTTCTAGCTAAGCACAAGCATTTCTTCCTGGATACCCTCCAGCTTCCCATCAAAAATGTCACAGAAAGAAAACACACAGCCTGACCCAAGCAGATTTCCACAGGGGCTAATTGCTCCCATTAAACGCACATAGCCATGACTCTCACGCAGTGCCAGACACATTGAGAAGCCACGAAACACACGTGGCTCCTTTTGAGACCAAAGCAGCCAAATTCACCCTGCACCAACTGGGGGGAGGTTTGTCCCCCCAGGAGGGACACCTCCAGCTCACCCTGTGCCTACAGTAGGAAAGGCACAGATTTGTGAGAAAAAGCACACATTGGGAAAGCCTCAGCACAAGGAAATGCCTTAGAGCAAGGACATACCTGCATTCAGATGGACCATGCAGGAAGCCTGCAGCAGAATCTACAGTGGATGCAGCCTCACCCTTCCTCCATCCACACCAATGCCAAAAAACCTCCATCCTCTTTTCAAGGGGTTCAAGCTTTCAAAAACCAAACAGCACCCAAAAGCATCAGACTTGCTTTAAAACAAGGAAACAAATAAAAGGAAACTCCCTCCCACCCCTTGCTTGCCCAACCCAAGGCTGCTCCCGCCCCTCTGTAACCTGTGCAGGTCAGTGCCTGCGGCTGTGCTGCCTCGGGGCTCCCTGCCCAGCCTGCCACAGCTGTGTTTTGGGAGAAATTCGGGCGCATTGTGGTGATGCTTATTGTCACCAGAGAGACATTTTCTGCAAGTAGCCCAGAGCAGTGAGGGGACATGTGTCCTGTGGGATGGGGCCACCAGCCGAAGCCTGCTTCTCCTCAGGGTTATTGCAGGTGGCACAAGATGATGTAGCACCCGTGAGAGCTTTAATAAATTATGTACTGTTTCTCTCTTAATGGGATCTTTCTGGTTAATGTTTCCCTCCGCCAGTCTAATCCAGACTTGACTTTGGACGGCAGGTACGCTTGGGGCTCACTGCAGCCGTGCTGGCATGGCTGAGCTTGCCAGGGAGAGGCAATTCTTGCTTGTGTCAGAAGATGTGGGTGCCCATCAACTAAGACAGCAGTCAAGGCAGGCAAGTCTCTGAAATGCCACTTTAGATGCCGTGCAGTTTAATGCATGGCCCAGGTGGCAAACTGCTACCAGCAGCTGGCACAGTGGATATCTGCTGGGCCATGATGCTGAGCCACCAGGTTGCCACACAGAAATGCATAAAAAGATCTTTTTCCAGCTTGGTGGGAGGTTCGTCCCAAACCTCAGAAGTCATAGCTGCTCCACCAGCTGTCCTGACCCCTCATTCCCTTCTCCTCCCTTGCTCCAGCTCCATTTAATGGGATCAGATGAGCTAATCCGCCCGGTCCCCTTGCAGCATGATCAGATGGGATTTCTGCACCGGGGCTGGAGGGAACCCCACGGCCCAAGCAATTGCGTGCCCTCACCCACCCCGCTGCCTTCTGCGGGAGGTCGGATCCACCCTTGCCCTGCGCTCCGTTGCGGAGCTCGGTGCGGTTCCTGCAGGGAGCTGGTGCATTGCTACAGCTTCATCACCCAACCCCGGGTCAGCGAGGGGACCCATGGGCCAGCGAGGGGCTGGGGGCTGCAGCACACGTGGACATTTCAGCATTAAATGACAGCCTTGTCTGCTGTTGTGTTTTTTTAAGAGACCGCATGCCTGACCAGACCGCATTTCTTGGTCTGCATCCCATATTTATCCTGTAATTACACCTTCGGACAAAGGCTGCCTGTCTGTGAGACTGATTTTTTTAAGGACACGGTTTTATTATATGCTGTGCTTTCACTGTAACAAAATCCTGGGTGGGAGGGAGAAAACTCCCGACAGTTTGGGGGTGAAAGCTGTTCTTTTTCGAAACCTGCCCCAAGAGTGAAAGAGTTTGCCCAAGCCCTCTCCCTTCCTTTTCTTGAGGAAAACCCAACTGCTGACATCCTTTCTGCTTCTCTACCACCCCACGAGGACTGGTGCCACAGAGCTCCTCTTCGTGCTGTCCCATAAGAGAAAGGTGCCACCTCACCACTGAGGCTCTGCCACAGCAGCAGAACCTTGCCACCCAGGTCTTTGCAACCCTTAGAGCCAGCCCACTAAGCTGGATAAAGCTGATTAAGCTCCTCTTTGCACCTGCCTGGATCACAGCAAAACAAGGGATGACTTCCTACAAAATGGCATTTCTGTAAAATTCCCAATGGCCACCACGCGCTTGGCTCTGGAGGGGTAGGGAAGATTTGCACCACATGAAAACCAAAGGCAGTTGCTGGAGCTGTTTGAGCGGGGGTTTCCTCCCAGAAGGAGAGCCCTAGCTCTACTTGAACCCACCCCAAGCCTGGCTTTGCTGCAGTTCCCTGAAAACTGCACTGGGGTGAGCCTCTCCAGAGCCCTAATTTGCCTGATGATGGGCAAGATGAACCCCATTGCCAGAGCATGCTGAGCCTGGCAAACTCATCCCACATGTGGCAGCAAGTCAGGTGGAAAACAAGATCTTCACTGTGTCCTGCTGCATTTCGCAGAGGAAGAGGAGCTGGGGAGCACCTCGGCACAGAGCCTGCTTCAATGCCAGGAACAAGGAGAAGAGTGCTGTGGCAAGAACCCCCACTGCCAGCTCCCTGCAGTTCTTGGGCACAAAGATCAGCTGAACCATCAGCAGAGACCCTAACATTCCACCTTTGGTGTTTTCCTGAATCTCTTTTCCAGCTGGGATCTGTGACTAGTTTATGGGCTAGCACGTACACCAGCACTGCCTATAAATACATGTCTGGTCCAGCCTGACCAAAATAAGGTGACTTTGGTGCTGTGGTTTATGGGAAGCAGCCAGCAGCTGGTCTTCTCAAGCTGGTGTTGCTCAAAAACTGGAAAAGAAAAATGAGGATTGTTGGGGAGAGGATAAATAAAATGAGTCCTTGTTGATTTTTGCTAAAATTAAATTTTATTTATAAGGTACAAAATAGCCAGTGTTGATGTTTAAAAGCAGCCAGGAACTGGTCTGAATTGTTTTTTCCAGGCAATTCTTTGCCCTGGGATGACCCAATTCCACCCTGGCTATGGCAGAGATCCCCAAGGCACGCGGGGGTGACCAGATCACCCAGGCAAAATGGGGAGCCCCGGGGCAAGTGCCACAGATGGGCAATGTGGTTTCTCTGGCGGAGAGCAATCGCTCACCTCACCCCTCAAAGACACAGGAATCCCCTAGATCTCCTGGCTGGAGAGCTGTGGGGATGCTGCTGTGGCTGGGGCTGTCACAGGATGATGCGCCTGCAACGTCTGCGGGCAGAGGTGACATGGTGCATGAGGCTGCTGATACAGAAGAGGATGAGCATGCTCACCCTCGGGTTTTGCAGAGATAGCTGCTGCCAGACACACAGGGTCTCCTTGGGAGCGATTACTCCACTGCAAGTTTGATGACATTTAATGTGAAATCCTGAATCATCTGTTGATTTTCTGTGTTTGTGAGGGATGTTTCTCCCTTGCACTGAAGCCAGGAAGAGCTGCAGCTGGGACAAGTCTCCTTTGGTTTTACAGCAGAGACATTGTCAGTGGGGGGACAGCAGCTCAGACTTGGCCAGGAGGGATGGGGTCCTTCAGGCTGGCCCAGGAGGGAGAGCAGCTCTCTGAAGGAGAGAGAAGGGAGGGATCTTAAATGCTCTTCCAGCCTGTCAAAGGCTACTGTGGAGTTGAAGAGGATAACCCGCCCTGACACTGGTGGTGGACAGGACAAGGAAGCACAGGCTTATGAGGGGTCAGGAGAGAGCACCACAGTGGCACTTGTGGGGAAGGTCATCCCATGCAGCACTGCTGTACCCATACTTTGATTAATCATACTCAGAGGAATCTCTATTAGCTCCGGCTGATGTCGGATTAAACCTGATGAAAAGAGGACATAGAGACAGGCATATACCCACACTGCCTATGTGGAGTCTCAGAGCTGCAGAGGTGGGGCAGGAGCACCCCACAGAGCCCCTTTCCTGTGCATCTGCCTTGCCACTGGACCCCTGCCATCCCACAGAGCCCCTTCCCTATGCCTCTTCTGGGGTTGTTCAGCCTGGAGAAAAGGAGGCTGAGGGGAGACCTTCTCACTCTCTCCAAATACCTGAAAGGAGGGTGGAGAGAGGTGGGGGTCAGTCTGTTCAATCAAGGAACAAGTGACAGGACAGGAGGAAATGGCCTCAAATTGCTCCAAGGGCAGTTGAGATTGGATCTGAGGAAGAATTTATTTCCTGAAAGGGTTCTCAGGCATTGGAAGGGGTTGCCCAGGGCAGTGGTGGAGTCCCCATCCCTGGAGGGATTGAAGAGTCGTGTAGACATAGTGCTGAGGGACACGGGTTAGTCAGGGATTTGTCAGTGTGAGGTTCATGATTGGACTCGATGAGCTTAAAGGTGTTTTCCAATCAAGGCAATTCTGGGATTCTGTGATTTTTCCTGCCCACCAGACCCATGCCATCCCATAGAGCCCCCTCCCTACTCCTGTTCCCTCCCTCTGGACCTCTGCCATCCCACAGGGAGTGTATAGTCCTCAGGGCAGGTGTGATGAAAAGGCCAGGGAGCCTGGAAGAAGCCAGGGCAGGTGGATTGCTGCCACCAGCCTCCCTGCCTGCCTCTGCTGTACAGATCATCAGCAAAAGACAAAACCCTCTCTGAAGCTGACAAACTCTTACTGCAGCTGCCTGTTTACATTTGTCCAGAGAAATATCATCAAAACAATCTATTTGCCAATGCTGAGCATGCACCTGCATATGCAGAAAGCTCCCTCCAACCACAGTTTTGAGCATTACGAGTTTCTTCCTGTTGGCCTGGAGTTGGATGTGAGGTTTTCACAAAGGCTCCTTTTATCCCCTCTGTTTGCTTTGGACACTCTTTTTGCCAATGACCTTGTCTTGCTTGTTGGTGCATCTCTAACTCACTGGCCCCAAAGTTTTTTTACCCTTTATTTGAAAGGTGACCCTGCTCTTCTGGTGTACAACCAGATTCACCAGATGATAGCCCTAGGAGCAATGCTGTGAAGGGCTGTCCTCACCAGGGACTTTGTCTTGATTTGAAGCCAAGCAGAGGACAACCAAACCCACCGCGGGCGCTGCCCAGGAATGCTTTGCCTTTGTCTTGGAGGCAGGATGAAGACATTCACCTTATGAGCAGCGGCGTTAGGGCAGGAACGGGATCTTTTTCTTTATGGCAGGTCTGGTGCAAATATACCTGAAGGAGGAGAACACCACGTGATAGGAGAAAAGAGGGGAGTACTCCTGGAGTAATCGATTTCTCCCAGCAGTTGGTATGTGCTGTGAAATATATGCAAATGCCTGGCATGAAAAGCCAAAACTGCCTCTGTAAACGCCAGAGTTGGGCATGAAGGTGCAGGGGAAGGGCGGAAAGGCAGAAGCACATGGGAAGTGGTGGTTCATCCTCAGCCTCCCCATATTCAAGGACTGGGCCTTTGATCCAGCTTTGCTCCAGGGGATGGAATGCCAGGGGGGTTACACAGGTAAGGACAACCCTGCCGGGAAGGGGATGGGTTCACACACACCAGGTGCAAAGCAAGTCTGTTCATGTAATTTGAGGCAAGAGCTTAAATCAGGTTTTGATTGCTGAGTTCAGCCCTTTAGAAATGGAGATGGGTTTGGTTTTTTCCAGTTTTTGCATTGAATGATCTTTTCCCGAAACTGGCCATTGCCAGCCTATTCCAGCAGCTATTCCAACCCATGCAGGTACCAGGAGAGGACAGGAGCAAACCTGGAGCACTATGACCCTGGGGATACTTCCCAGCCTCTGGACATTCGTAGCTCCTGGATCTCCTGGGCAGAATGCGTGCCTCTGTGTTTAGTAGCTGTGGAAGATTTATCTTCCCCAGATTAATCAAAATTATTTTTCCTCATTGAAGGTTTTAGCATCTGAGCCCTGTGTGACAAAAAGCACAGATCTATCCCTGGCTTATCTCAACTCAAGCCATGGGCTCTCCATCCAAGGACCTTCCTCCACTCTCGGTTTTACCTCTGGCTGCTCCACCTCTCCTCTCTCAGCAGTTTTCCAGGATGAAGAGTCCCCCTGTGCAGCAGGAACACCACAAATGCTTACAACCCCTTTGTCACCCTTCTTCCCTCCCATGACCTTCCTGCGTTGGAGGGGAGGGTGTCCAGTGCCACACGCTGGACTTGGACACCCACGTGCCATGTCCCCATGGCTGAGCTGGCTGCACCCTCTGGTGGCAACCCTCAGTCCAGGCCCTGCTTTTCCTGGGATAAAAAGCTGCAAATTCCTTCATCCCTCTCTCACCCATGAGGCTGGTGGGAGTTTTGCTCAGGACCCCGCTGGGAAGTGGCTCCAGCACTGGGCTGGCGTTTGCTGAAGGAGAAATGAGAAGCAGAAGGAGCTTTCAAACCATCATGACTAGGGGAGTTCGGGGGCAGCTCTGCCAGCTCACAACACCGCAGTGTGCACAGCAGCTATATTTATCCACACAGTCGGCAGCTATATTTATCTGGAATGCCACAGGAGCCAAAAGTCTTTGGGGTAATTTCTATGCTGCAGAAGAACACTATCTGGATGTCCTTTTCACTGTAACCCCCCTTCTCTGCTCCCTGCTCCCCTTCTCCAGGGGCCTTCACTACCTTCTCAGCCCTTTCCTGCTCCTCCTTACATCCCACTATCTCCACCACAGTGATGCTTGTCTTGTCTTCCCTCCGTCCCTCTCGCACAGCTCTCTCTGGGCTCCTTTTCCTGCTGCCACCCACAGCAGATACATCTTCATTTCTCTCTCCAAGGGAGATGTTTCTCCTGGAAAAGGGAATGGGCCATCCTCTGGCTGCGTTACTCACCCAGCCTGCGATCTTGGCCAGTTCATGGGTTTCCCAACGAGCCTCTCCAAGCCACAGCTGCCGAGGGCTGTGAAACGTGAGGTCTCCCAGCAGGGGCAGGAGCAGGGCACACCTCTGCTGCCAGCCCCCGGCTGCCCCCCAAAAGGTGTTATCAAACTGAGATGTGTTTAGCCAACATTCATAGTTGACAAAGGACAAGCCAAGGTGGATAGGCAAAGCCTGATGTTCCTGAACTTTCCAAAACAAAACCAAATCATCTCCTTTTTCGCTTGTTTGGGTTTTTTTAAAAATGAGCTCATGACTTTAATGCTGGCGTTTGGCAGGACTGGCAGCGCATCCTCAGCATTAGCAGAGTCTCTGGTCTGGCACAGCATCCTCACCCACTGCCAGGCTGCAGCTGCGGTCCCCAAGCCAGCAGGCTCAGCTGGGGCAGTTCCCCTGCTCCCCCAATGTTTGTCCATTGCCCTTACAGCACAGCCCTCTGTCCTAAGGTCCTTACGGTCCCCTTCTCACCTGTGTCAGGGATGTAAGGAGCATGAAAGGGGAAACATTCTGTACCTTTGACTCTGGTCGTCGTGGGGGGATGTAAGGAAAGTGAAAGTATTTTGTACCTGTGACTCTGAAGCTCGTGGGGGATGTAAGGAAGGTGGAAGGGGAATATTCTGTACTTAGGACTCTGGTGCTCAGAAGGGGATGTAAGGAGGATGAAAGGGGACTCTGTTGCTTGTAGAGGGGCTCGGGAAGGTGAAAGGGGAAATATTGTGCACTCGGGACTCTGGTCCTCATAGGGGGATGTAAGGAAAGTGAAAGTATTCTGTACTTGGGACTCTGGTGCTCGTGCAGGGACATAAGGTCTGGTGTTCGTGCAGGGACATAAGGAAGGTGAAAGGGGCAATATTCCGTACCTGTGACTCTGGAGCTCGTGGGGCGTTGTCAGGAAAGTGAAAGGAGAATATTCTGTACCTGGGACTGTGGTCCCCGCCTGGGCAGGCC
>NW_010295373.1:17677-31667 GCF_000700745.2 Antrostomus carolinensis
TGCCCTCCGCGCCGCCGTGGAGAGCGGTAAGGGCTCGGTTGGTTTCCACGGCCTTCCCCCACCTCTCTTAACCCCACCCGTGACTGCCGCAGCTCGGAGGTACTCGGGGAGTAGAGGTACCGAAATGGCCTCCTCCGCCCCAGGGATGGTGAAAGACCTGATGTTTTCCATCTGGAGAACAAATACTTGGCACCAGGATGACCCGCAGACCGTCTGTGTTCAGCTAATTGCATGTCTGCTGGGATAAACTGAGCAAAACCCACGCAGACGGCCCTTTTTATTATTATTATTATTTCCAGAGTTTAGAAGGTGACTAAGCTAAAACCAGCAGCAGCTGGAAGGAGTGAATGAATGCCTTTCCCTATCTGGAACTTGAAACGTTGAGCAGCTCAGCAGCGAGGGCCAGGGTGATAACCTTCTGATAGAGCGCTGCTCAGGCTTGTTTGGGATCTCACTGAGATAACCCCATTACTCCAGTCATCTGGGGAAAATCTCATGTTCAAGGCTGGGAGCAAGCATCCAAAGGATGTCAAAAGCTCAGTCTGAGAGGCAGATGACATGATAAAAAGCTTCTGACATCCTGCCCTGGACCACAGCGGAGCACTTACTGGGAAAGCAGTCCAGGAGATTCTGTATGGGCAGCAGAGACAAAGCCATCTAGCCAAGGGTGTCACCTGGCAGCTGAGGAACTGATCTTGTCACCAAATCTGAGGCAAAGGTCCTGAAGCTCATTGCTGGGCAGAGATAACGCAGGGCAGAGGCCCAGCCTGTGGTCCTGGGTGCATACAATGCTTTTGTCTGAGCAAGGATGGCGTGAGGGGAGAAGGGAAAAGGGGTTTGTTAGCTTCCACAGAGATCTCTTCCCTACTGTCTCCTCTTACCACAGGATTTGCCAAGAAGACTTTCATCTCCTACTCTGTCACCTTTGGGGACAGCTTCCGACAAGGCAAGGTTGTTGGCATAGACCCTGGGAGGCAACAAGTCTTGCTCAGTGATGGTGAGGTGGGTGACTTGCAATGAGTAACTTGGCTGCTTTAGGGGATCACCGCTAATGCGGTGGGTCAGCCTTCAGCAGGGTGGGTTGCAGATCTCTCCTTCTTGGGGTTTTTCTTCAGCTATGTCATGGCTGCAAGAATGCAGTGCCCCAAATCTAGGCTATGTTGGCTTTGACTGGTGATGTCTGGTTGGAGAAGTGACTTGGAATTCAGGTTTCAGACTGCTGTCTGTGCTTGGAGTCAACTGGGGGGAAAGAACGAGATGAGCAGGACCACAAGGCAGCTGGACACAGAAAACGTGCCTCTGAGTGGGAAGAGGAGCACAGCTTTCATCTGCCAGAGGAGAGGGGGGCAATGTGTGGGACAGAATTGTGCTCTGGGAAAACCAAACTGGACCTTGCCCCTTGAGCTGGATGAGAACTGGGAGTGCTGTTCAGTGGTTAGAAACACGCCCACATCTACAGCACAGGTCAGCTGAGCACACGAACCCTGACTGATCCAATACCCCAGGGCTCAGAGTTCACATGGAGAACAGGGTTCCTGTTCTGAGGTAACCCTCAGCTTGGCTGAAACGCCTGCCATATCCCAGGCCCTCTGGGAAGGCACCGATTGCTTTCCCCATGGCTTCTGCCACCTCTGGGCAGATACACAAATGCTCATGCTTAGTCCTTGTCCTGTGACTCTAGGAGAGAGAGAGGAATAAAAACAATGAACTATTTCTATGGAGGTCTGCTCCAAAGAGAAGCAGGTTCCCAGCCATCTCCTCTAAAACCAAGAGGCAATGTGGGCAAAGACTGTAGCCTTTAATCGTCCCAAAGAGCTTGGTAGCACAGACCGTTTTTCCCTGTATGCACCGAATGGCACCATCCCTTCCAGCCAAGCTGAGTGGCCTGGAGCTGTGTTGGGATCTGGGTGTGTACTAAATACTGCACCCCATCTTGTGCTCAGATGAGATGAATGGATTGTGCTCAGATGGATTCTTAGAGCTGGATTTAGAGCTTAACAATTAACCCTGGAGCTTGAATCCTTATCTAACTGCAGGAAGAAACAAGGGCAGCAGCTCTCATAGTTCTTTTTCAGCCAGAGTATCTCATCTCTGTTCAGAAGATGGTGAAAGTGAGTTAGTCTCTGGAGCCAGCTGTGATGGTAGCTTCAGCGTCTGGCATAAACATTAGGTTATTTCCTGTAATAGAGAAATAGAGAGCTTCTTCAAAATTCTCAGGTCACCTGAAGAATGGTGCTTCTCTCAGACCCTGAAGAAGGCAGTTACTTGGTGTCACCTGGACCAGGTTTCTTCCTAAAGCCACTACCTGACGGTAGGACAGTGAAGTACTTCCCTAGTTATCAGCAGGGGCTGCAGGAGCGGGGATGAGCAAGTAGTACCTAGGAGTCAACAACTGTATTCTAGGCTCTCATTTTAAGAGGTCTAACATCCTATTCCACCTTCTGCCCTCCCAGGAGCTTCACTACTCCCATCTCATTCTTGCAACAGGCAGTGATGGGCCATTCCCTGGGAAGTTCAACAAAGTCGTTGACATGGAAAGTGCCATCCAGACCTACGAAGACATGGTTAAGGAGGTGAGGAATCTACTTATTTCCTAGGAAGCATTGCCTGCCTTTGTTCAGCTTCCCTGTCCCAGACACCACTATGGGTATCTGGAGCCACTGTGTCTAAGAACAAGAGACCACGATGCCTGCGGGGACAGGCCAGGACGAGGAGCAGGTGCTAGCTTGTCTAACATTCTGCATGCCCCAGGGGAAGATGAGACATCTGCACAAGGGGAAATCTGAAATGCTCAAGTGTTAAGAGTGTACACAGGAAGAATGCATGGGGTTCTCATGTTTGGTTTCCTCTTAACAAACTTGGTGGTTTATTGCTGTTGGGACAGCGCTGTATCTCAGAAAGGTCTGTTCAGAGTGGCTGAAGGTATCTGACTTCCTGCACTTAACAGTTCTCTTGTAACATGAGTTTCCTCTTTACTTCAAGATTGAGAAATCGGAGCGGATCCTGGTAGTGGGAGGCGGTGCCGCTGGAGTTGAGATGGCTGCAGAGATCAAAACAGAGTACCCAGCCAAAGAGGTAGCACCATATTAGTTACAATGAACTTCATCTTTGCTTCTGAGACTGTTCTGTCATGGTCCTGCTGGAGGTATCTGAGATCACTGCCAATCAGGAGTTTCTATGCAATGGCAGCCTTCGCCCCCACTGCCTCCCCTTCTGAAGAGTGCCCTGTAGCTGTCACCAGCAATTATTGGCACTAGATGCCTTTCACTGGCTCACTCTCCTTGGGCGTTAAGTGGGGTGGAAGAAAGCTAGCTAGAGCTGCTCCCACCCAGCATGTGGCAAGTCCTGTCCTATTCCTGTGTCCCGTTTGCTGTTTTGTCCCCAACAGGTCACCCTCATTCACTCAAAAATTGCACTAGCTGATGTGGAGCTGCTGGATAGTGTCCGTCAGGAGGTGAAAGAGATTCTCCTCAGAAAAGGAGTGCGCCTCCTATTAAGTAAGTACTTAATGATGCCTCTGAAGCTCTGTAAGCTGCTCTTCCTTTAGCCAAAGCCTCTCTTTCTGACATCCTCTTTCTGACTTTTTCCCTTGAATTCCTGTTTCACTAGATACCTCTGGGCTTGGGCTAGCTGGAAGCAGCAGCCTAGTAAAGGTTTGTGATCCATGGCTTTCTGTCACAACAGGTGAAAGGGTCAGCAATGTGGAAAACCTCACCCCAAACCGGTTCCAGAAGGACATGGCAGTAAGGACAGAAAAGGGCACCGAGGTGGTTGCTGACATTGTGGTCCTGTGCACAGGGATAAAGATTAATTCTTCAGCATATGCTGCTGCATTTGGTAAGTGAAAACCCACTGAATGGAGAG
Organism: Antrostomus carolinensis; assembly: GCF_000700745.2. NCBI lineage: Eukaryota > Metazoa > Chordata > Aves > Caprimulgiformes > Caprimulgidae > Antrostomus > Antrostomus carolinensis. Next base: position 21,542 of record NW_010295373.1, read on the forward strand.
AAGCAACACAGCTCTTCAATGTCTTGTACTTGAGTACTGTAAGGTTCGGAATCAACCTTATACCACCTGCAGTGGTTATTCCATGATAAAGCAAATGCTCTCACATCACATTAAATACTTGACTGTGAAATGTAACCTTCAGAAACTTACAGACCATAGATGGAGTGGCCAACAGTCTTCTCCAGCTCCTGCTAATACCTCCAAGGAACCTTAATGTCCTAGTTTAGCATGAGGCAGATGACACCTAGAAGATGATGGTAACTCCTGCTGTCAAGGCCAGGATTTCGTCCTAGACATAAGCTTGCTGAGTTCTGTGCAAAAATAGGCTCAGCACATTCAATGCTATCAATGTCACAGGACATTCAGCAGATCACTTATTCAGCAACACAGCTCCAGTCTGAGTCCTCTTACAGCCCACTTTCAGTTATATGGCACTACAACTACGGAGCAGTATGACCACTATACCATCTCCTTCTCAGGCTGTGTACACTAGCTCTTCATGTTTCTTGATGTTTCTACTGAAATATCCTAGGATGATTCATTGCATTAGACTGTAATAATTAACTACAGCAAGGCAAAAAGCCTCTCTTCCCTAACACCTAGAAAAGAGGGTGAAAAACCAACTCCTCACTTTGTGTCAATGACACATTTGATAACATGATTGGCATTTCAGGGTCTCAGGCCACAAGCAATGCAAAGCTCTTTCTGAAAACTTACTGTTTGGCAAAACAGGGGACAAAATGGCAAGTAATGGTGCTTTGAAAGTTAACAAGTACCTCCAGCTGGAAGGCTATGACAACATCTATGCCATTGGGGACTGCGCAGATCTGAAAGAACCAAAGATGGCCTACCATGCTGGGCTCCATGCCAACATTGCGGTGACAAATATCATCAACAGTCTGACAAATAAGCCTCTTAAAACCTATGAACCAGGTAAGATAATCTAGCACTTGGCCTTAGCTTTTGGACTGCTTTTCTGTAGGGAACACCTGTTTAACATGTACACCTTACAGCTTGCACAGGACACTGATTAGAGGTGAAGGAACCCATAAATGGAGTTGACTGTATAAGCTTATAGCTCAAGCTTCATCTCAGTTCTTGCCAAAGACACTGTAGAAGTTAATTACCTGTGCCAGTCTACGGACACATGTTCTTTTTTCACTAATGTCTTCCTGATAAATCTACTGGTAGGTGTCTGCTAGTCATCAAACTTGTTTCCTTTTCTCTAAATTGCTTACTGTCCAATTGAATCCTAGGAACAAGGAGATGACTTGACTCTCCTCCCTTCTTCCCTTAAAGTATACAACACAAAATGAACAATCTAGTTTCAAAAATCTATCTAGGTGATGGGTCTCATTAATAAGCAACTGATGTAAATATTTACCATAACTACATTGAAAGCCGTTCCATGTGGATGGAGCATATCTCCACCAAACAGTAGTTTGGTTTTTAAAGGCTACCCACTCTATTTATATTTCTTTCTACTTTAATTTTGTTGTCTACCTCTTAGACTCCCTCTTGGGAGGACAGAATCACTCTACAGCACATACAGACAGCCCAGTCCTTCAGCAATCCCATCAAGGAAAGGGGTAGACAGATGGAAGAAAGGAGAGAGTTGTGAGTAGTTCTCCTTGGGCCTACCTCTTTCCTTGTCATGCAGCACATGGCTCCTGTGCTCAGCAGTATGCATGGGTATGAGCAGGGCATTGAGAAGGGAGAGTTTGGAAGAAGTGCAACACCTACCAGTAGGGTTTGATACTTATCTTTGAAACTGCTTAACTGAAACCTCTACATCTTCTTTCCAGGGTCACTAACATTCAAACAATGGGCAGGAATGATGGCGTAGGCCAGGTGAACGGTTACTATGTGGGACGTCTCTTGGTGACCATCGCTAAGAGTCGGGACCTGTTTGTCTCCAAGAGCTGGAAAACAATGGGGCAGACAATGCCCTCTTAAGAGGGGATCAGTAACAACCCAGCAAAGAATACAGCAACTGGAAGAGGGTAAGGCTGCACTTTTATTGCTTGGACAGACTGTCTCCTGCAGCACCACCTAAAGCCACTCATCAGCATGCTGCACTAAAGGGGTGTAAAGGGGAAGGAGGCACTTTCCAAATGAAGTGCACAGAAGTTCTCATGATAAAAACCAGGGATGGAATGTTTCTTTTACTTCCCTGTTGAGATAGCAGTGAAGTACTTTTTTACAGGGAAGTTCTTTTACTTCCCTGTTGATTTGTAACAATAAACACTGTGGTTTTCAAAATCTCTGTGGTTTCTTTGTTATGTGGTTTTCCCCTGCCTTTCTCTACTTTTGCTCTTCTAAAAAAATACCTGCCTTTTACAGATCTGGAATCGGCTCTGCAGTGTGCAGGAAGAATGGCTTACAGCACTGCCTGGGGAAAGCCTGCCTAAAGCCTTGAAAAGGCTGCGGTAATCCCGGAACTCAGCAGAATATAATGCAGCTTTGTGTCAGTGTCTCCACAGCAGCTTTAATTATGTCACTTACAGCACTATACTTCAGCCAGAAGAGCTGGTTAGTAGTGTGCTAAGTGTGATACAGCAAGCAGTTAATTACAGATGCTGCTGCTGGGTTTTTTTTGTTTTGTTTCGTTTTGGGTTTTTTAGGTAAGAAATTCCCAGAGCAAAAAGTAAGATTCATAAAAATAACCACACTTGACACATCTTTTTCTTTTTTTCTTATAAAACAAACAAAATCACCATGAAATATTCTTAGTAATTACAGAGATTATTGTGAGTTAAAAGCAAAACAGAAGCTCCTCATGCATCACTTCTAAAATTCTTTTCCTGTCTCTGTGGGCTGGAGGCAGAAATTTACCATCTGCCCTCAAGGGAGGGGAAAAAAGAGGCAGAACATTTTTTAAGAGCTTTCTTTAAAGTGTGTGTGTGTGTGTGTGTGTGTGTGTGTGTGTGTGTGTGAAAAATTCATCACTACAAATCTAAAATGAGGTTACTCTTTAAAAACTTCTAAACTAAAGTAACAAGGGACACTAAACAAATTCCTGAAAAGAGATGGTAACTCAATTGCTTAAGGTGATAAATGGCTAGAGTATGCTGACAGCATGAAGAAATCGGACTAAACCCCTCTCATCTCTAGTCACAGCTCTTCATCAAGTCACAACACATCACACTACTACCACTCCCCCTCCTCATCACATTGAAAAAATAAAACCCACCTCTAATGCTTTTAATGCTACTCAAGTTTGTTGAAAAATAAAGTTTCATTTGGCTGCCGTTGCTACTTAGTGTCTAGCTTGGCCATTTCTTGCACATAGATGCCAATACTTTCACTGTCAAAGAGCAGAAAGTAAATGTTCTTCAAGGAGGAAGAGCTGGTGCCATCAAAATGCGTGGAAATAGCTCGTAGAGTCACCTGGGCTGCCGTCTGTTTTGGGAAGCAGTTTCTATGTGGTAGGGGAAGAAAACAGAACAAGTGAGTATCAGCCACCTGTGCAAGCATTATACAAATGTGATGCAGAAAGGAACAAGCCATAAAGGAAAAAGCCATAGTCTGACCAACTGCACACTGCTGTTAAGATAGTGGCAGGTGCAGTTTTGCAATGTGTAAAACACACAAGCAAACCCCAAGGTTTTGATAGCAATATTCATCTGCTGCTGTATTAATTTCCTCACTGGCATAGTTACTCTTTTCATTTGCTTCTACTTTTTATAACCACACAAAGTTTTTTAACACTCTCCCTTAGAATTAAACTTTTCCATGCCATATTGGGCAAGCTAAAAAGTTCAAGGGATGATTATTTTTTTAGGTCAAAATTGGAAAAAAAACCCAAAACACAAAAAACCCCAACAGCACATCAAGTACTTAACTGACTTCCTCAGTCTGTCATTAAAAATACTTTGCTTGAGACTTCAGTGAAAATAATTGAAATTACAACCCCAAGCCAAACTAAGGCCAAGACACATTCATTCATTCATTTTGATGGTAATATTCTCTAACCTACAATCTGAAAAGCTAAAAGCTACCAGTCTTAACAGCTAAGTGGACTTTTAAACTGTTGACATCTCTTGAGGCACCTGGCCCACATCCTTGAGATTCAAGTTTCTTGGCAGCAGCATTTTTTCCATCTTAATTATTCTCACACTCCTTTTTCAAGTCACCAAACCATTCAGCTGCAACACAGTTCCTTCGCCCTTGTCTCCATGCTGCAAGGGAACTGGCTGAGAGCACACTGCAAAGAGTACAGTTACTGTGAAGGTCAGCTGCTTTGCATCTCTGTTTATATCAAAATATGACTGCTATAATAGCCTATCTAATTAAATGCTCTGCCTTGCAGTATGCTCATGCTTAGGAAGGCCTCCACATTGTTCTACTTGTCTAACACCAAACAGATTCCTTGACCTAGAAAGCATCCCCTCCCAAAGTGACACTTGTGTGTCTCTGCCACTGACACCTGTGGGGAAGGACACTCTCCCACATTCCCTGCTGGAGTTTCTCCACTGCCTGACAATGCCGGTAGTAGTTCTGCTGATTTTGCACAATGCTAAAGAGTGTTGATGCAGTGCTTGCTACATGAGCATGTAGGAAGCCACGTACCTTGGAGAGTTTGGATGAGACTTTACTGGGACATACTGAATTGTTTGAAGGTGAGTTAAGACCCAGATGAAATTCAGATGGGTCTTTAGGCATAACTCTGCTGGCTGCTCTTGAGTTTAATGCCTCCTATTTAGATTCTATTGCATGATAATGCTCCAGAGGAAGTTAGATCCATGCCAAAAAAACCTGCCCAGCACAACCTAGCCCATGTCCTTCTTCTGAGGCAGGATTACATATAGCTTTTCTGCTTCTGAAAAAAGTTTGTCTAAGCTGCATTTAAAGATCTTCAGTGATGGGGCTACATCAGAATACACAGATAAGCCATCCCACTGCCTAACAATCCTTACACTTAAAAAACGATGGTATTTCTTTTAATAGCATCCAGAGCTGCCTTTGCAGTGTTTTTTCTTTCCCCCCCTCTCTGATAGCACTGTAATGTGCATTTGCTTTTATTTCCCTTCTGAAGTTCAGTACTACTCACTTCTTACTCCATTTCATGTTAGCGACTTCAGACTACTTATCATATTTATATTAAATACTATCCAAAAAAAGAGCTTGTAAACTAGTCGTCTCGACTAGAAATAGGAAACACAGCAAGTCCACTCAGCTCTCCTGTGGGTTGGCTAATTTTTCTGTATAAAGGCTTCCCAGTCATTCCATACAAATACTGCACACCAAGCCTCTTTAATCTGGAGAAGCACAATGTCAGATGGCACCTGCCACAGCCCTCTCTGAAGGCAGGGCCAGGCCTTTCCATGCCACAGACCAGAGGGTACCTCTCTATCACAACAGCAGCTCCCGGACAGCTAATTACACCATTCTGGTATACAGATATTCTAGATACAGAACCCACCTAACTAGAAAGATTCATACCTGCCACTGGGAAACGGGGGGAAAGCCACAGACTTCAACTTCTTGTCCTCTGCGGCTGTTAAGCAGTTCTTTATAGTCTCTTCAAGCTGTTCTTCACACTTGTCTGAGCCCCACTGTGGGATGTGACAGTGGATGACAAACTTTGCTGCTAGGCCGCTAGACTGAGTAAGTGCAGCTAACACAAATGAAAATAAAACATTTAGTTTTGAATAGAAACCACTCTGCAATGACCTCTCAATCCAAAGTACTCCCTCAATTACATTACCTCTCCAAAGAAATACATTAGGGGTTAAAATATGCCACAAAGGTTCACTTGCAATCATAAAGTGACTGTCTTGTCATTACTATTGTGATCAATTATTATTTCTTTGGAGACCAAAGAACCCAGGGCTCATTTGGTTAACACACAGTTCTTCAATAATATTTGATAGCTTTCTCATTCAGCATGGCCTCTGGATTTGTTTTTTGCAAAATATCAAAACCTTGCAATGAAGACAGTATCATTAATTCCCCAATAGACGTTTCTGCAGTGCCGTCAGCCTTATCTGAATGCTTTGCACAAACATCCTGCATCATCATTAGAGCTCCAGCGTGTTAGAGAGTAATATTTAGACCCTCTTCACAGCTGGGTAATTTCAGACAACAACATGAAAATCAAAGATGTTTGTTGAAAGCCTTCACCAGTTATGTTCAATTAGAAATCTCAGATTAATTTTTCAGAAAGTATACTATCTCTCCAGGACCTGCAGAGTCCACAGCATGGCATCAGTTTGCTTTTGTTGCAATTGTGACCATTAGCACTTCTGAAAATCTGTCTCTTGTGAATCTCAGATTAAACACCCTGAAATTAGCTGTGCAATCAATTTTCATCCAAGGATGAAAAACTGGGATTTATTCACTTGTTCACCATCACAGAGGAATTCTGTCTAATGCTTCACTGTGCCACTTAAATTTCAACTAGAAGAGCAATGTCAGGCCTTTAACAATAGGGAGCAAACTGACTGAAAACAACACAGGTATCCTGTGAGCAGCACTTGAATTCCAGCCCTTTAGACTCAAGTGTTTGCAGTAGACCTCCAGTGATTAACAACTGTTTATTACTGCTTGCCTCAAAACCAGTAGAAGGGGCAGTTTCAAACATAGCAAAACAACAAAATGTGTGAGAGCGTATATTTTCCTATCTACTAAACTAAGATTATCTTCTTTCCTGGGACTGGCCTAATAGCATAAAAGGAACCTATTTTCCAGTTAGGTAGTGATGCCAAACCACCACGCTGACAGAGAAAAGTACTTTACTTTCATGTTATGACATATATTTTTGATTCAATGCAAAAGTGAAGCAAAGTATCTTGTACAAAATTTTCCCTGTCATTCAAGATTATAAAACTAGGCTATTTATTGGGGAAATTTTAAAAACTAGACTATTTAAAGCATTTAGTTTCTTGGGTATTGAGATACTAATGCAAATAAGGCACTGGAAGATAATATTTTAACTTCGCTCCATCTGCCCTCCAGCCACCTTCAACCCCTATGAATTGTTTAATTTGTTGACAAAAGAAGATGTAATCTCAAACCCCAAATTGCCACAAATGTACTAAACATTTGAAAAGAGCTCTTCTGTAATTTGTATTTCTATAATGCAGCTGTAGTGCCTGGGAGAAGAGCAGCAATTGCTCTTCCAAAAAGCATGTCAGTTCTAAAGATCATATCACATCTTTATTTGTGTTCAAAGGAAGGTAATTGTTTGGATTATACTGTTCATCAAATATGCATAAAGCAGGATAATTTATAAACCATCACTGTTCTTATACCTCTTATGTCAGACTGAGAGCTGTTTCACTAAGGAATGCGGTACAAAAATAAGACAGGAAAGATGGCACAAAGGTGACAGCACAACTTTTCCTTAATTGTTGGACTCTCGCAGACAGAAATTGCCTAAAGTAAATTAATCAGCCTGCTGTAACTTGTGGTGGCACCTAGAAGCTCAAAGACTGGATGTGCACAGCACACAGGTATCCTGTCCTACTTCCCTTTTTTTCCCTAAGCAGGCTGTCCATATCAGCAACAGCTTCGAACAAGAACCAGAAACATTTACATCACATAAGCAAAGGCACATATATAATCAAGAACAGATCAGAATGTCCAGAGAAAAGAATATATGTAATAAGCCCTTTCCAAAAGAGAGCATAGTATCCTTTTTACCTTCAGCAACCTCCAAAGGTCCTTGAGATTTGCGAAGCTCTTTCACCGTTTCTAAAAACTCTTACAGCCTTTTCCAATGCTTTGCCTGCAAGGACACAGAGCAAAAGGCTTTGGCTTCAAAGCATCAGCATAAAAAAACAACTCGACATTATTTATAAGAACACTGTACACATATTACCTTGTTTCCATCTATCAGCAGCAGCTGAAGCTTATGTTTACCACTCTAGCTACAGATAAAGTTTACCTTTTCTTGGTTTTGAAAATCTCTGTATGTTATAACTGGAGATTACTTAAATATAATTATCTGTAAGAATGCTATCTTACTCTGTCTTCCAGCTAAAATAGTGAAGAGTGGGATTTTCAGGACTCAGATTTTCAGCTTCCAAAATCAACTCAACATACAAACCCTACTACTTTCTGAAATAAACACAGGTGGGATGCCAGTGAAGGTCTTGATGACTGACTGCATGAAACAATGATCCAAAAGCCTGCTACTGGATTCTGTGCCTCACTATCCAGCTGACTGCATATATCCTTTTTACCTCCCTCTTGCTTCAATTTCCATATTTGCACACCAGCAGTAATAATATTTCCTTATTTCATATGAGCAGTATAAGGCTTTGTACATGAATATTTCTAAAGTATGTAAAATCCTACAATGCAAAGCATAATTAGAAGAGTTATTAATATATAATTTTATTTACAGAATTCTCAGAGGCAAATGTAAAAATAATCCAATATAGACCACAATAATGATGATTTACACCTTTGCTGCTCATATGCATCAACAAATTATCTGTGTTTTGACTGTCATAAGCCATCATTAAAAAAAGATAAATTAGTGATTAGCCTGTTATACCTAGTCAGATCCAGCCTGATTTTCTGAAGTGTTGTAAGTGATATTTTATGGCCTGGGGAAGATTCAGATGAAACAGGATGGGATCTCAGCAGGCAGCTAGTAGACCAGCTACTGTTCCAACTCTAGATCTGTTTTTTTCTGCGTGTAGCAGAGCCTCACCTATTTCCTCCTTGAGGTCTATTTCAGCAGTTGTAGGGTGAACGATGCCTTCTACTTTCATGGAGCCAATATGGCTGATGTCACTCTGTGTCAGAGAAAGCTGTCAAATAATAAGAAGAGAGCAGGAAAAAAAAAAAAAATAGTAACCCAAGTTCAAAATCATTTTCATACCAAAAACTAAAATGAAAGAAAGCTGCATTGAGTCTTTCGGAGATCAGCAGTTATATTGTGTTCAATACATGTGATTCTGATTTTTAGCCTTTAATTAACTAATGTGTACACCACCCAGATTATTTTGTGATATGCCCCCAGCCTGGGAGCTTGCTCCAGAAGAGATTACTGCTAGAAAATTCATGTTCTACCATCTACCAAAAATTAAAGAAGGCAAAAATCTCTCCCTCTTGGTGAGTACCAGCTCTGGTGAGGTCCTCAATTTGAACAGTGAGAGAGTGGCGTCCCATGGCCCACTTTCACATGGAGCATCGATGCTTCTGGCACAAACCAACACATGGAAGTTCTGGGTGATCCTGGGACCTGACCCATAAATACTCTTTTATAAATAATAAATAGCCTAGAAGGTTAAACCTGGTTTGGCAGTATGCCAGGCATAACACAGCCCAGTCCAATTTGAACAAAACTCTCATACAGCTTAGGCCAAGAAATGAATCAGTATGGTTCTCTGTAGAGAAGACAGGCTGATCAGTGTTATTCTTGGAAATCTTTTATCTGCAGACATATTTTTTTGAGACGCGCTACCATGCCCATGACTTGAGTGAGTTTTGGCCTTAAATGTGGGACCACTAAGGGAGAAGGTAGAGAAGATTTTGTACTGGTGTTAGATCAAAAGCATCCTTCTGTTTATGCTGGGCTCCACTGCTGTGATCCCAATCTGTTAGAACTTTGTTTTACCTTTTGTCCTGGCACAAGGCTCTTGGAGGACAAGATAGTGAAACCATCCCCAGGTCCATCTTCAGATGTTGAATTTGAAGCTCCTTCTTTTTCATTGTCCTTTTGTTTGTTCTATTTAGGGAGAGAAAAAAGCAACAACTCTCAAAGGAAAAGAAAAAAAAAAATCAACATTTACCAGTATTAAGATAGATTTAATCAGTTACAAATCTCATCTTCTCAGATCAATATATAGCCTTTTAATCCCCAAAGATCATGTAACAACAGATGTCTTCACTGTTTATATAATGCTAAAAATCTGGTGGTTCATCTGAGGCATTACATACGTTTGTAGTCATATTAAGAGTCGGGGCACCCACATCCATCTGTAGTTTCACTAACAATTAAGGTTGAATATGTGCTAGTTTATTTTTGCTGCTAACAGAGCAGAGCTCATACTGAATCAAACTCAGTAACTTAGTAACCCAGTCAAACGCTCCAATCTGAAGAAAAACCCACAACTTTATGATCAGAAAAAAAAAAAATCTTAAATCACAGAATCACAGAATGTTGGGG
>NW_010295374.1:0-14765 GCF_000700745.2 Antrostomus carolinensis
CCAACTCTCTCAGCCTTTCTTTGTAGGAGAACCTAACCAAAGTCCATGAAAACACACCAAAAGCTCATGTTCCACACAGAAGGAAAAAAACCTCCTCCTCTGCAAAGCCTTTCTCCTCATAACAAGTCTAAAAGCAGGTCCTGAGACCTTGGTCAAGCCATACCCTAAATCCACTCCCAGTAAAGTCATTTCCAATCTTGGTCCTCCTGGGACACAGAGCTGCTTCCACACACACAGCCTGCTCTGCTGCTTCCCAGAAGTACAGCATCTACCTGCACAGACATTTCCAGCAATTACTGACAGGGGGAGAAGGGATGGCTTCCAGGCTCTATTCCACTGGATGCTTCCTCTGTCCTCTCCCCAGTCCATGCTGCTGCTGCATACTGGGGGACCGCTCATTTCATCCTTTATTTTTTACCTTTAGGCACAATTGTGGCCCACGGTACCCGACACTGACGACGTAGGATAATGGTATAGTTTACAAGTGCGAACATCACAGAGAAAATATTGATTTATAATAACAAGCTGGAGGAGCAGGAAGAGGGGGGTTGTTAAGGGACTATCTTCTACCGTGTTCCAAGGATGGGAGAAACTCAATTATACCCACCAGCCTCACCTAATGGAATGGTATTTGCTGGCTGTTTGCGTTTGAAGTACCTCTCCTGCAGTATGTCTTGGCAGAGTGTTCTGCCACATCAAAAAGGAAAAGTTGTACTACCTGTACTTTCGAAAGGCTCATTAAAAACACACCAAGGAGAGAGATGGAGCAGAAAATTGTTATCGAATCCTCTGGGGCTTTTTGTTTTGTGTTGTTTTTCTTTTCAGATCACATGGAAGCCCACGCACTTTGTGGACTCTGTTATAGAAATGTTGATGGCACGGACTGCTGTTAATTCATCACAGCTTTGTTAGGCTACTTGCCTTCATTTGCCATGTACACAAACGAATTCTACAGGCACACCATATCAAATCTGTTCTCCTGAAAAGACACGTTCAGTGGTGAAACAAAGAGAAACATAATGGCAATTAATAAACTAACATTTACTGCACTAATCAGCATCTCCCAGAGGGCTTGATTATGTGTTTACACCAGTTAGCTACAGCTCAGTAAGAGAAAATACCCACATTTCATACCTCAAAAGACATTTCTTTCATATTTCCTCTTCCATTCTCGGTGAAGTGCGAAGACAAGAGCGTGAAGGAAGGTAGAATAATTCATTACTTTCTCTCCTACTGATTTGTACATTCAACTTTTTTTTTTTCTGAATAAACACAAAGTCATAAATTAGCTTGTAGCAAAATAGAATTAATTGAATGTCTTAGTAGGATCATCAAACCAAGGTTTAAAGTCAATTTATCTGCCTGGGATTTTGTTAATGTAGCTTCAGCTCATTAGGGTGAGAGCTGATACTGTGGATGGGATGTACAGGCTCATGGAAACACAGACCAGCCCATGTTTTCCCCTGTAAGGGACAAAAATCTCTCATATATGTCACGCACAAACACAGGCACATGTATACACATGTACATGTATTTACATTCAGAGAGGAAAAAGTGTTTGCCATAACATCAGCCCTCTCACAACAAGGAATTTTATATCAAGAGGACAGTCCAAGGATTTCAAATGCCTCCTGAAGACAAACAGTTACATAAAGGACACGCGTTGTCCCGAGTTTCCGAGCATTCTTATAGCACCATGTTATTTCCTCAGCTCATGAACAATGAAGAAGCCACATTAGTAAGTAATGGACACCAAGAGACAGTTTGGTAACATCAGCCCCTCTACCTGAGAGGTAATATTTTGCTTCTGGAAACAATTAGGACACAGGAGTCAATATTGTGTTTTTGGGAGACGTTTTGGTAACAAATACCGTGTTGATCTTTGTGGATACTTCATTACAGCCAGAATGTTTCCTGTCAGGAGGGCTTTTGACAATAAATGCTCCAGCTAAGCACAGAAGATGGAGTGAGGAAAGAGCAGCCTGACACAGAGCATGCTGTCGGCTCCTTCAGCCTGTTCCGACACGCTGGGAGGTTTCCTACAGGTTGGGAGGGTTTCCTAAACTGGTGTCACAGAGAAGCAGGATGTAACAAGCACCTCAAACACAGATCAGAGCTTGAAGCCTATCCCAAGTGCTCCCAGATGTATCCTCCAGCAATGGCTGGCCTTCCAGTACCTGAAGGGGCTCCAGGAAGGCTGGGGAAGGACCTTTCATAAGGGCAGATAGTGATAGAACAAGGGGTGATGGCTTGAAACTGGAAGAGGGGAGATTGAGATGAGATGTGAGGAAGAAATTCTTCACTGTGAGGATGGTGAGACACTGGCCCAGGTTGCCCAGAGAAGCTGTGGCTGCTCCTCCCTGGAAGTGTTTGTGGCCAGGTTGGATGAGTTTGAGCAACCTGGTCTAGTGGAAGGTGTCCCTGCTGATGCCAGGGGGGTTGGGACTGGATAAGCTTTAAGGTCCCTTCCAACCCAAACCATTCTATATGCTTCTATGAATAGCAGCGGATTTTTATGGGACTAGACAAAAAAAAACAACAAACAACTAGGGCTCAAAAGCAGGTCCCAGCTGTACCTGGCTAAATGAAAACTCCATGCTGACAAAAGACAAAGCGAAACCACCGCGTATCATTAGGTGAGAGAAGGATCACACACTTAGCAGTTCAAACAACTTAAATCCTGGGGAAGGAAAAGACGCCGTAGTGCAGCACTTAGCTCAGCTCCAGATGAAGTCAGTGATGGCTGCACAGGCTGATGCCAAAGGCCAAACGGAACACCTGGCATATGAACAAAGTCAGTGCACCGAGACAAACAGCCAAGAAACAAATGGCATTTCCAATCTATAGACCTATGCCACACAACTTGCCAGCTGTAAGCATCTCACTTTTGTCACTGAGTACCTACCTCATGCTCTTATTCCTGTTTATTACTTGCATTTCAAGAAGGCTTCAGTCTCCACCAGGTGTGCTGAGAGCCATGTAAGCGTGTGCTGGTAGGAGGTAGTGCCTCACAATCTAATAAAAGGAGGAAAGAAGCTGCAACAATGATGAGAAGTTCGAGGCCTCTTAGAAAGGGTGATAGGCTGTTCAAGTAACATCTTTAACACACTAAACACAGCAACACATCACACTGCTTACACACCTAAAGATACAGACAGCAGAACCTCCAGAAGCACTCATGATCAGATCCTCCTGAACTGGCTACTCAGAAATCTTTGATAGTGCCAGTAGATGCCTTTGAATCACTTGCTGAACAAACTTATTTTAAGAATTTCAGGATGAACGAGATGTTCCTTGGCTTTAATCACAGCTTTACTCTCAACCTGTAGATAGAGCACTTCTTGATACACCAGCAGCCCCTGAGGGACGTTACCAGTGGTTGTACCTTTCTCCAGGAGGAAAGCAGTTCCTCTAGAAGTCTTCCAGCTTGTCACCACTTTCACTCAGCATGCTGGCCCTGACCATGGACACAGACCATAAGTCTGGTAGGTCTGTCACATCATCGATATTGGGGTGACCACCTTGCCTGCACTTCCAAGTCATGAGATCTTAGCTCCTTGTGTGGGTAGGAGCAAGTTGTCCCAGGTTTGATCTTGGGTAAAAGCAATGCTTGTAGGTCATTTAAAACCTGTAACAAAGGCAGCTGATTCTCAGGTGGCTCCACTGGCCACGCAGGCTGGCTTTCTAGGCTGACTTGCTATGTGTCACCGGAACTGGATTAGTTGCTGCTCCTAGATTCCAGGGGACAATCATGGAAGGAATGGCCATTTTGCACCTCAGGCTGGCCAGAAACTGTGACCTCTGCTGCAATAAGTGGGATTTTTGTTACTGAAATATTTGAAACTTCATCCCTAACTTTCAGAGGTTTTCAAGTACAGCAAGTCAGTCCTGGAAGCATCTTCATGCTTCAACCCGTGCCACGCTGAAGTGCTGCGAGCACTTGGACACAAAACATGGACAAATAAATGTTTGTTCTCTTTTCTGCCTGTCTACCTATTCATTAACCCACAGGTAGCTGTTATCCCTTCCCAATTTACTAATTTGTTTGCTAGAGACAGTACTGCAGCATCTTAAATGGGATATATCCAGCTGGGAACAGGAAAGGCAAATAGCTGGCAGCACCACTTCCTTCCTCTAATGGTCCCAGCTTTCAGTTGTCTTCTCCCTCACCAGCCGTCTGTCCTTCTTCTGTGAGCACGGCTGCCTGCAAACCATCTGATATGATGGAAATGTCTAAATAGACTTTCTGATGCAATTCAAACAACTTGCCAAACATCCCAGTGTTAGGCTAGACAAGGGCAAGCCAGGGCTGAGTTGTGTGTCTGTCTGTATTACGCAGAACTAATACAAATATTTGGCCACATGTTTAAGCAGCATTGCACCCAGCACCACTAGCTCTAATGTACCAACACCATTTCAAATCCATCCTCCTAAACAGGAGCAAGCTGTTTGCAGATACAAGATACTTATTTTCCTACTACCTTAATCAGCCCTTCTTCAGGCAAAATTCCACTTTCATTTTATGAAAGGAACTTGAATGTTTTAAAACATGAAGTTTTATGAAGAGTCAGCAATAAAGTAGAATCAGGACTGCTCTGAAATCCAGCCTCTAAACTATATTATTCAGACTCCAAATTCTCCCACATTATATAGACTTCTCAGGTATATCTGTCTGCCTTCAGAATAATATTTACATTTATAGTTTCCCATTTTGTGCACACAAGTTACTACTTTCCTCTCCTAGAGAGTAGACATTCTCCTTTCTGCTATATCCTCTTCTAGGGAGGAGAAGATCCCTTCAGCCCATGGGGTAGGGCAGTGGATAGACTCTGCCTACATCTTCAGCAGCTGCTTTTTGCAGCTAGTTAGAAAAAAAGAGAAGAATTTAAAAGTCCTGGAAATGCATCTACTTGAAGAAAATTAACCTGTTTGTTTTCTCGCAGTAGAAATGACCCCACTCTGGTTAATAAAAAGATTGGTTTGTTGGGGTTTTTTTGGTGAATTTACATTTGTTGGCAGCTGAATGTCTCTCCAGCTCCACTGCTTCCCTGTGCCTCCCTTTCATGCGAGCTGAAAGTAACTTTGGTTTGTTTCTCTTGCAGCAAAAGCAGAGCTGCAATAACAGCAAATGGTCCTTGGAAATCACAGTCACATTAGGCTTCTGTTCAAATAGCTTTTAGGGCTGGGATAATAGGAGGCATTCCTAATAACTGGTGACTCAGTGAGACCCTGCACAGAAGGCCTCTAAATGACAGTACACCATTTAGAATTTAATCTAGAAAAAGTGTTGGTGATGAGATTCCAGCTGGGGACCTTCTGGTCTGGAGGCCGGTGCTGTACCAAATAGTCTAAAGCAACTACTTTACTCAACCAGAAAAGAGATGAATCCCTTCTCTTCCCCTGAACTTCACAACAACTTGCAGGGTGGCATTTGACCTGTGAAGCAGAAAGCACCTTCATTGCCACATTGACTCTGGAGACTCACCACCCCAAACCATGGCACGTTAAACCACTGATACGTGGAGAACGTCCAGTCACGCAGCATTAATACGAAAGTTAGTTCCTAAACACTGAATTTCAGCACACTTAAGTTCACAGGCCACCTGTATCATGCTTTTGGACTGTCCTTGGTCTACTATAAATCTAAACTGGATGGTGGCCCAGAGAGAGCTCAGATAGAGTTCACCACTCTCTCTCCCAGCACGCTTCTCATGTTGAACACACGTGACATTAGCATGACCTATGATTAGCAACACTGCTTACATAAAGAAAAGATTTCTTTTTGAAAGGAGGAAACCATTCTTCCAATGGCAAAAGTAGTATATTTTATATCTTAAAACAAAGCCTTCAGACCCTCAGTCTTTTCCTCCGTGACGTGCCAAGGGAGAATTCAGAACAGACCTTTCTTTCCGAGGGCCATGGTCTTTGGGTGGCCACTGGAAAACAGTGAATGGCCAGAGACAAGTACTGTGCTTGGAAAGGGAAAGGATGGACGAGGGTCTCCTGGGTATGGGCACATCTTCCTACACCCCTACTTAACGTTCCTCTGATGTGCCCTAGTAGCATCTAGTAAGAATGGTCGGAACATTCTCACGGATGCAACAGGGAAAGGACAACTCCACTTCAGGAAAGCAGGTCGAGAGAAGCAATTGTGCTCAGATAGTTGGGTCCCATTTAGTGCAAAATTCACTTTGGACAACAAACCTCAAAAAGCCAGGACAGCATTTACTGACTGGTGGGCAGTCAGAAGAAATACCTGTGTTTTGGAATTTATTTATTACTATCAGTGGTCTTCCAATGGGATGTAATATTTGCTAACAGAGTAATTTAAGTTAACCGCAGATAGTCCAAAGATACAAAGATTTCATTGCCCAAATATCTCTATTTAAAATAGATTTGCTTTTGTTCATCAGTGTAATGCACATAGCTGAGAAATGGCAAGGTGCCAAAATGAAACTGCTCCTAATTTTCAGAGGAGGCCACCAGCTAATTACACAGACTGCAGGTGTGAAGAGAGAAGCTCAAAGTAATCAATAGTAGTAATTAATCTGCTAGACTGGAGCTAAAGAGCTAACAGCTGGACATCAGGAATGGACACATGCAACAAGATCAGCAATAATTGCCTCTTTAAATATTGAATTTCCATAGCAACAATTAAGCATATAAATAAAGGCTTGAAATCAAGGCTCTGAGGCATGATGCTGAATTGCAAACACAACATTCTCCAAATCAACCCTTTTAATAAAACAGTAACAATATGCTTGGGCTGGGTCAACTGGTCTCTGGTGCTAGCAGGAGCTCAGCTTCTGCTGCCTCCAGATTTTTTGGATCTTCCTCCTTGGCTGCTTACAAACCTCCAGGTTCTGCTGTAACTTCTTTTTGTTCAACTAGCTTCTAAAGAGACATGGTACAACACATGCCCACAACTCACCCCCTCTCTTCTAAGGCTCTTCTCCTTACAGCTTTGGGTTTTGTACCCTTTGGAGATGTTTTCACTTCAAAATGCTCTGCTAAGGTATCAGCTGGATCAGATTTAGTGGTGTCATCTTGACTGGGCAGCATCAAAGCACTAGCTGGTAGGTGCCCTCACCACATTCTCTACCTGGCTGTCAGATGGATCAAGTCCCAGAGCACCAGCTCTGCTGGGAGAAGTTTCTCTGAGCATCCTGCCACTGTGGGAAGCACTACCACCACATCCCCTGGAAGCACTCAGAGACCTCTCCTCATGTCTCACAGCATGGACCTAACAGCACACACGGCACCGTTGTGTTCCCCCAGCATCTTTGTGGGGTCAGTAGCACCTACAGAAATGGATACCTGATTTCCTTGTTGGCTTAATGGCATGGCTTCATCACAAGAGCACTCTTTACCATAGAGGCTGGAGATGTCAGGCAGCCTTCATTAAGCTCAGGCTGATCTTCTCACAGTAAATGTTACTTTCTGATGTATACTGGCTAAAACCTACCTCTGCTTATATCAGGGGAGACATCAAGGTCATCTTCTCCTTGCTCCAGAAAATTCAGACCAATGGAAGAGGCACAAATCTGCTCTTCCTTATACTCTCGTGTGTCTGTGGGACCAGAGGTGGCTCCATGGATCCTGACCTCTGCAGGCTGCACCTAACCAGGCAGGAAGCTGCAGACCACTATTGGAAGAGTCTTAGCAACTGACGAAGCCAAGGCCAGCCTGCCTCCGACTCCACCCTGCTCAGAAGTTTAGTGCCTGGATGGGATGCCTTCTGCTTCCCAAGAGTTAAATAAGGTCTTCACAACACATTTGAAAATCCATTCAGCAACTATGAGTAGAGGCTACACGAAACACTGTCAGAAGCATTGTCCTCACCTACATCTGCTTTAGCACAAGGAAAACAAAATCACACCTGTGGAAATCCAAAGAAAGAAGAAATCTTACATGACATACTTCATTTTAATCCCCACATTTTCAGAATCAAACCTGGAACTAGATGAAACTCAGGGAACTGTTTTTAGAACTTTTATCTTACATTTCCTACATTTTAAATATTTATTTTTCCAACCATTTATCATCATTTCAGAGTTTTCCTGCTTTCCAGGACTTTTTTTTTTTCTTTTTTCCTCTTAAAACAACTAGAATTGAAAGGATCTGTTTCTGTAAGCTAATAGTAGCCCCAGTTAGATAACCGAGTCAAGGAACAGAAACCCCTTGATCTTTCAATTGGTTTCAGTGAAACTTTACAAAAGTCTATGTTAACTGCTATTAAGGTAGGATGGGGACCTACATTTTTTGCCTCAGAAGAAGGTGGCATTCCATAATCACCCCCAGGTATTGACTCCCCAAGCCATGCCAGCAATATTTCTACATCTACACGGTCTGTAAATATTTCTCTACACTGTATTTCAAACTCTTCTGTAGCATTGATTGATGTTGTACCTGCCATGCTATGATATTTTACCAGTACAGTACTTTTGCAGCTTTGGGAAAAGATAATTCTAATAATTATATCACCAAGATTACCAATATAATTCTATTACCAAGAGCCATGATATTAACAACACATCTAAGCTGAGTTTATTTCTTAAATAAAGCAATGTGCTTAACTGAGCAATGCCTTTGACTTTGTACCAGGAATATAGAGTTAGCAGCTCAATTCTGTCACTAGCCCAAAACCCGTATGGTGAGGTTCACCTGCTTCTCTCCCACACTTTCCTCCTCAGCCCTCCATGGGTGACACACACACCAGTGCCACTGAAAAGTGTTTGGTACAGGTAGAAACGGGAAGAAAGCTTCTTCCCAGGCTCCTTCTCTGAGCAGCACCTACAAACCCATCTGCCCTGATGTCTCAGTGCTCGGGTGCTGAGGATCATCGGGGAACTGCCCCAGAGGAGAGGAGTCAGGCCAAGAGTAGAGCAGACAACCAAGCAAATGTGGCTGCCCAACAAGAACCAGCTGGAAAAAAAGCAGCAGATCTGGCTCTCCAGTACCTCATACCTTACATCTTCAAAAAAAATATGTATATATGTGGTGTGAAGTGCTGCCATTCTGGTTCAGGGATTGAAAACAAGGAGGCTACAGGGAGGTCAGCACTGTGAGGATGAAGAGTGGCCCTACAGCTCTCTCACGAGACATCAGCTAAATTGCTTGCACCCACCTTGCTGTACCCATTCGTCACTATGTTGGAAAGACACGTGAAGAAGTAATGTTGTCTTCTTTACCTGTATCTCCTAGATGTTGTTTTCACAAGAGGAGAAGTCTTTCTTAGGGAAGTTTGTCTTTTAGTTTGTCTTTGTCTTGTTGGACTTTTGCAGACAAGTCAAGACTATCCTTCTCCCTTCCCCAAAATGGACAGACTACACATGGTGGGAGCCAGGATCTGCGTTAAGGTCCCTCTCCACCACCATCCAGCCACAGCAACAATGTTCACTGTCAGGTACTTGTGTTGCCCAGCCCTTAGAAGATTCAGAAAATACAGTACTTGACCTCAGCCTGTCCTCAGAGTCTTTTTCCCCCGTGGCTCTTTTTGTGCCACATCATTGTCCCCTTTGCATACGGAAAAAAAAAAAAAAGGAAAAAGTCAGTGAAATACCTTCTCTCCCTCCATCACTCAGGATATATCAGGAATCCTTGCGTGTGTCTTGAGGAAACAGGGAGGCAGAGAAAGAGATTCTGCCATCTCACGGCAAAAACGTAATAACGGCAGCTATTCACTCCGCCAAACTCTAGGCAGTAAATTTAGGTGCTGACACTGAAGGAGATAAGTCATCCTAAGGGGCCCATATAGAATCATAGAATGGTTTGGATTGGAAGGGACCTTAAAGCTCATCCAGTTCCAACCCCCCTGCCAGCAGCAGGGACACCTTCCACTAGACCAGGTTGCTCAAAGCCTCATCCAGCCTGGCCTTCAACAATTCCAGGGAGGGGGCATCCACAACTTCCTTGGGCAAACTGTTCCAGTGTCTCACCACCCTCACAGTGAAGAACTTCTTCCTAATATCTAATCTAAACCTCCCCTCTTTCAGCTTAAACCCATTTCCCCTTGTTTTGTCATTAACTGTCCTTATGAAAAGTCCTTCCCCAGCTTTCTTGTAGCCCCTTCAGGTACTGGGAGGCCGCTATAAGATCTCCCCGGAGCCTTCTCTTCTCCAGGCTGAACAGCCCCAACTCTATATTGAGAAAGGAAGGTACCCCCCTAAATATGTGTGTGTGTGAGGAGTATATTAAACTTCTGCTTGTCCTCTCCTACCTGGTGCGCCTAGCCTCCTGAAATGTATATTACACTTGGTTCAGAGGGGGATAGGTTTTAAGTTAACATCAGCATATGCTTAAAGGTGGTGTTCATCTGGAAGTATTTTTGATGGAGCAGCAATTATTAGAACACAGTGTGGAAAAAAAAAATAGTTTTAGAAATTAGTATGACTGGAAAACAAGCTAAGGATGGGAAAGGGATCCTTCAGTTTCTTTCCTATATAACCATATTTTGGGGAAGAAACCACAATAAACTATCAGGTCAGTGTCAGTTCATCAGAAAAAATGCCAAGGCTGCCTTTCTCAGGATATTTTGAGCACATTCACACTGGAAATACTGAGGAATAAGAAGTCTCATGATATTTCTGACAATTCATGTCTGGATTGCATTATCATTTGAGAAAGAGACTCAACCCCTCCCAGAGCAGGGAGTCATTTCCATGAAGGGTTGTGAAACGGAGCCAAAGCCTAGAGAAGTGGATCAAGGAGGAAGTAGATGAAGTAGATGGTTTTTTTTTTCCCCTACTCCCCCCTCCAAAACAAAACATAAAACAACTTGATCCCTCCTAGTTTATATCTCCCTGTGAAAGGTGTACACTCAGGCTCACAGCAGTTTCAGCCCTTGCTGTTGAGAGAAAAGCTCTCCCATAGGGAAATCACCAGAAAAAAAGTCTACCTCTGCTACTCTAGATTGCATCTGGGAGAAGGTCCTCCCTTCCCCTTGACCAGAGCAGGAACATAGAGATCTTAACTTTGCTGAGCAGAGGATAACCTCTGCAATTACTCCTTATGCAATGTGAAAGAGTTTCCAAATCCCCCAGCTGATATCAGCTTGCACATCACTCTGCAGAAGCAAATTGACTTGGGTCAGGTGCATATCCACCATATGCAGGTAAGTATGTGTGCAAATGTGTGTCTACGTGCACCCACATATGCACAACAACTCGGTAATTACTGTTTCATTATAAAATAGCCTTTCAGAGAAGAATATTTTAAAAAAAGCTTAAGTCAAGCTTAAATAGCCCTCCTCTTCCAGTTTGCTCCTGGTTAGATTATGGTTTGCCACTACATAGTTGGATCATTAATTCATTCTGTGCTTTCCCTATTTTGACAACTTTCTCCTCCCACACCCAAGATCCACCCCCCGCTACAGAGAAGTGAGGTTTGCATGTATGGTTTGTTCTCTGTCATTGATGGATCCTGACAAATGTATCCTCTAGCAGGGCCCATGGGCTCCCTGGGCTGGCAGTCAGCCAGTAAATCCCAAATCAGGTTGACCAGCTGCATGTAGCGTATTGAGACACAAAGTGGATGAGGAACCACAATGTTGTGCCCCAATGAGCGAGGACCATGCTGGATGGCAGGAGAGACAGAAGTTGGCTGCATAAAAATCTCACCTAGTGATTGCCACCTATATGGAATAGTATTGAGTAGACAGAAAGATTTGTCAGGTGCTTTTGAAGGCATCTCCAACCTAAAGAAGCCACCAAAATGACCCCACAAGTTGCTAAGTATTCCTTAGCTTTATTGTGCTGACAGTTTCCCCTGTCCATACTCCATCAGGCAGACCCCAAGTACCTCTTCCCTCACGTTTTTCCTAACACTCATTCTTTTGTACACTCTACATAACACAAGCTATCTCCAGAATAAATGCCTGCAACAGGACATCCACGGGGAAACACATACCATGGGTGGAATAAGCACTGAAGTTCATATTCCTGCATGCCATCATAAGCCACTCACATCATGACTTTGTGGGAGGATATCCATTTTATCAGACCAGCTAGACAGACAGAAGTAACGTTACCCAGGCATCCATCTCCTTGGATATCTATGCGGGAGAAAAGCACTGTCACATCAAGAGAGCTACTGCTGAGTGAGTGTGAAGGTAAACAATGTATTGATGTGACACATCACAGGCTCTAGATATTGAAGGAGACATTTCAGTAAGGTCACATGTCTAGTGCTGGCAACTTCTTGAAACCCTTGGAAATGACCCGTTGCTTAGGACAGCCAGCCGTTTCAGGGAGACTGACATGATATGATTATGTCCTGTGTTGAAGCACAGCTCCACAGCTAAACACACTACGCAGCTCACCAGGACTGAGAATTGAACTCTTCTCTGTTCCCACACATCTTCAACTGAAGTCATTGCGTAGGAGTGGAGGTGTTTTCACTGAAAAAATGGGTAGCCAAGTCTTTTTCAGACTCGGTAACTTGTAAAAGACTCTAACTACCATATTTGGAGATTAAAAATACACAAGAGAAGCACAGGAGTCATCTACTGAGACTGTGCAAATATCTGGGGTCTATAAACCCAAGTCCTCATTTGCTGGTTTTATTGTCTTCCTTCCAAGTGGTATTACATCTCCTCAGACTTGAACTGTAAAATACTCTGAGAATGGAACATTTCCTACTTTGGTCTTGTAGAGTATCTAGTGCCACAAGGCCCGAGCCCTTGTGCTACCAAAACACAAATAATATCTTGAATGCTGCTATCGGGTACGTGATTTATCACCACTCCTCTTGTTCAGGCTGACGCAGAGGACTCCCAGTCTAAAACAAGATGAGAACTCTAAAGACATGGAGCTCTTGATTCTCCAGACCCATAGACTGACCCTGCCTGTGCTGCCATGCACTGCCCCGTTCCTACCTAGCGGGCTGCGGTGCAAGGTCTGAACCTCTCCATCCCACCACGCACCACTCCCGTACCAGTTCGTGAGCGTTTTCTCTTCCCACAGGTTAACATCTTCAGCATTTAGCAAAAAATAAATATACAATGCTTGCCATGCTGTTCACTCAGGAAATCAAAACTTTTTTGCAACAGGCAAATTGTAGGCTAATTTATACAGATGTATTTATTCAGTGACTCATTAAGAGTAAGTATCAGAAACCTAATTTACTGCAACATCAGCCCACAGATTGTGGCAAATTATGTTACACAGAGAAGCAGGACTCGGGTCTGTCAGAACTGACTTTTAAAGTTGAGATTTATTTTTAGCATCCGTTTCAGAGCCACCTTTCTCCAGCGGGATGGATTCTGTCAGTACACCCAGCCAATGCTGCCTCACCTATCTTCCAGTCTGTTTTATTATTACTAGTGTCATTATTTTTTATTGTACTGACAATTTTATTCTTATATATCTATGACAAAACATAAGTGTTCCTGAGGATGAAGTAGGAAAGCAGATAGAGTCCAAGTGTGTTAAAAAACACCTCAATAAAACAACGTCAATAATTGAGTTCTTGTTCCTCTGTCAAACCAGAGAAATATTGGTGGGGTGGTATAAGGAAAGTAAATATTGCACTTGATTTAAAACAGCTTTTAATATTTAGATTTACTTTGCCTAGTAAACAAATGCAAGCCAATCTTCTCTTCAGCTCCAAGTTGAAAAAGTTTGTATTTAAGGCACTTGTAATGAATCATAGAATCATAGAATGGTTTGGGTTGGAAGGGACCTTAAAGCTCATCCAGTCCCAACCCCCCTGCCAGCAGCAGGGACACCTTCCACTAGACCAGGTTGCTCAAAGCCTCATCCAGCCTGGCCTTCAACACTTCCAGGGAGGGGGCATCAAGGATCAACTACCAGACACTCTGCGGAAGGAGATCATTCTCCTCGCCTGCAATGGTCTAGTGGTCAGACTAGTCACCCTAAAAGAGTTTGTTTCTTTTCTCTCCACCTGATTCAAAGAAATTAAGCCATGGTCTCTAACCATCAGGAGAAAGTTGGAACTGTCAGGTAGGCTGCAGGGTATTCTGAGAAATTCTGGGAAATTTCTCCCTGCAGGAGAAATTCTTGAGTCTCTCCTATTGGAGCTGTTCTACTTCTCAATAAATATGTATAGATTCATTAAGAGACAGAGAAAGAGAGCCTAATTAGCACACTTAGCTAGGAAGGCTGGGTACCCAAGCCCAGTCCCCTCTCCAGTGAATATCTCATTATCTGTACAAAGAAGAACCTGAGGCAAAAGACGAGTTATAAACATTCCCCTTTCCAAGCCAGAGTATCCTATAGATTGGCAGGCAAATAAGAGGTTCTTATGTGCACAACCACATCATGGTCGAGTGCCCTGAGAATCAGACTTGGCACTAAAAGCCAATCCATAATGATCAATCTAACACGGAAAACCCTTCCCCTTGCCAATCTTTAAGTACTTAAGGAGGAGAAAAGTAGGGGAAAGGCAAAAAGATTCCCATTCTTATTTCAAGACACAAATTCAGAAAATAAAGTTGCTCAAATCAGCGGTGCCTCACAAAAGCCTCAGGCCACAAGTCCCCTTTCCCACTACTCCAGATCAACACCTGAGAGCTTCATCAGATGCTCCCAGAGTTTTAAAATATAAACAACGTACATGTTTTGAGCACTGAATTTTTCTCTCTCACCACGCCTTTCCCGGATCGACACATGCAAGCTTTATATAAGCATCCATTAATTGCTTGCATTTAAACTTATACACAGTCCATAAAGGATTAATACATATCCATGAAGAAGATTTTATATCAGCCAGTTCAAAATTAATCACAGAATCATAGAATGGTTTGG
>NW_010295375.1:0-305 GCF_000700745.2 Antrostomus carolinensis
CCTAAGCCATGATGTGGCCCCCGGGGGGGGTGGTGGGCTCCTGCCAGGGCACATGGGCTCTGCGGGTCAGTGCGGGGGCTGCGCCTGCTGACTCAGCAGAAAGAGCTGCTCCATCAGGAGCTGAGTCACCAACACAGACGGCGATTCCCAGCACTGCCCTGGGCCGGGACCCCCCCTCTAAGCAGGGACAGGGGGTCAGGGGCCCAGCCGCCCACCCCCCTGCCTCATCCACATGCTTTGATTTGAGCTGTTACAGCTAAAACCCCTCCTGCCACCCACACTGGGGATAGAGGCAGGGAGAAGGG
>NW_010295375.1:347-714 GCF_000700745.2 Antrostomus carolinensis
GGGCAATGGAGGTCCCTGTGGGTGTCATGTCCTTGGGGTGACACCTGACATCACACCAGTCACAGCTACACACCAGGGTTTCCTCACAGGTGGGCAGAGCTCCTCAAGCTGCCCTGTGGGGAGATGTGCCTGGAGCATCCCATCTCCCCCTGCCCCATTGCAGCCCCAGGAGCACACAGAGCTCTGCTGATTTCGGTGCCATCACGTTAATTTTCCACCCTGGGGAATGACCCGGTGAGACTGTCACCCTCTGGGACACCTCCTTGTCCCTATGCCAGCTGTTTGGAACCTGTTACCAAGTCCACAGCAAGGTCCACCCGTGAGCCAGGGCTGAGCCTGTGGCTGGGGGCGGGCTCTGGACTGGCTC
>NW_010295375.1:752-3282 GCF_000700745.2 Antrostomus carolinensis
GGTCCCTTATCAGTGGGTGCCAGACACAAGGTGACCAGCTGCCCTCAGGGACTGGGCTGGCTCAGCTCCCTTCCCTCCGGAGCCCCCCCAGTCACTGCCGGCACTAAAACCCCCAACTGACCAACACAGCCGAGCCCCCAGGACAGGGGGTTCATGCTCAAGCCCCAGCTGCCAGAGGCAGGTGATGGGAGGCTTCTCTCTCCTTTTTCTCCCTCCCACTCCAGAGGATGCAGAGTGAGAGCACGAGGTACTTCAAGAGCCTAAACAGAGTTTTTAAACCCACAATGTTTCTTGTCAGCCACGTCATTTCTGACATGTGCACAGAGCTGCAGCTGAGTCTTGCCTGAAACTCCTGCCTGGACCTGCGGCTCCTGGTCCGCGGGATACGGCTGGGACCCTGAGGACCTGCTCCTTGGCTGGAGAGGGAAAGGCAAACCCTGCTCAGAGCATGGAGGGATGCTGCAGCTCTGTCACCAGGGACCAGATTGCTGGTACCAGGGTGTGAAT
The DNA here is from genome assembly GCF_000700745.2 of Antrostomus carolinensis. Taxonomy (NCBI): domain Eukaryota; kingdom Metazoa; phylum Chordata; class Aves; order Caprimulgiformes; family Caprimulgidae; genus Antrostomus; species Antrostomus carolinensis. The sequence goes on from NW_010295375.1 coordinate 1,260, forward strand.
AGGGATGGGGACATGATCCCAGCAAAGGACCAGTGACACCAGCAGCACCAGGCTCAGCTCAGACTCCCATGGTGGGAGTGGAGGGTGCTGGAGCCTGGCAGCGGGGATGCTCAGGCAGAGGGGCAGATTTCAGCAGCATCCCTTTCCCTTGCACAACACCGGCTGGGTCCCGGCATCTCACGAGGCTCAGTCACTTCCCGGCACGGCGCGGTTGCTTTCAACCTCAAACGCCGAACAGAGCAGACACTGAGTCAGCAGGAGGAAGGGGCTCCAGCTGCTGCCTGTGCACAAACTCTGCTCTTCCCTCTCCACCCACGTGCCCCCCATGGGACACACATCCCGGCCATGCTCAGGCGGGGACCATGCTGCCGCGGCTCCACCATCAACAGCCCCAGCTGCTCCGTTGTGTCACCGCATCCTTCTGGAAACTCTCTGGGCACAAGGAACAAGTGTGCCAAGCTGGTGGGGAACAGGGCTGTCCTGCCCGGTGACCCAGCTGGTGTGAGGCTGGGACAGACTGGGGCATGCCCGCTGCCTCCCATCTCCACAGTGTCACCTCTGCATGGCCAGGTGTCCCCCAAAAAAGGGGCTTGCAGCAGGGCCAGGTCCCGCTGGCTGCCAGCAGTGCTGCTGACACGCCGTGACACCGTGGCCATTGCCAGCAGCTCGATGGCAGCTTCCTGCCATGGCCGAGGCTAGATTTCCCCACCAGGACACAAGCTCGGGGATGGTTCCCTCCCTCCTGGCTGGCTGCAGGGTGGGACATTTCCCTGCACGCTGTGGGCAGCCCCAGCTTTGGGTTACTCACTGCTGAGGGACTTTTTTTTCCCCCTTGGGGTGAAATAAGGAGGGGGGCACTTCACCTCTGCTGCAGCTCTCGGCAGGGCTTATCCCAGAGGATGCTGGAGCTGAGCTGACACCGGGACGGGATGGTCGGTGGCTCCTGGGGTCCCCTCCCCGTGGGGATGGGGTGGCAGGATTGCTCCTCACGGACTCACACGCAGCTTCCCAGTGCGGCCTTATCTGTCCCGCACAGGCCGCGATGCCGGCACGTGAGGGTGCGTGCGATCGCAGGGTGTGGTGAGAGGCATTTTTAGCTCTGTCCCAAACTGGGGGGAGGAGGTTTGCAAATCCTGCTGGCCCTCAGCTAGAAAAATAACTGCAAAATCCCACACCATCTTCCCCCGTCCTCCTTCCTCGGGCTCCCCAGAGGCCCCCGCTGTGCACTCAGCTGCTCGTGCCCCAGCACCCTCGCACTGCCTGAGAACAGAGCGAGGGTTTGAAAACGCTGGGAGACTTACAGCTGCAGAGTCCAGGCTGGAAATAGAAGCCAAGGAACTGGTTTTGCCCTCACCCTGTTCCACTGGAATTTTTGTTATTCTTTAGGAATAGGAGCAGAAAGTTGTTTTGTAGCTGCAGGTCATGTAAAAAAGCTGCATTTTAAAATGCGAGCAGGGAAAAGCTGGGCTAAATATGATTTGACAGGATCCCTCTAACCACATGCCTCTTAATTTCCAAGTCTGATCAGTGCGACTGGACAGCTAAATAAATGAAATAGTGCATATAATTGAATCTCTGCTCTGATGTTCAAATATAAACCAGCCTGCCCTGACTGCAGGAGCTGGGGGACTGGGCCCCCGAGCCAGCCACTGGGAACTGAAACCCCGACCCCTCCGTGCCACCCTGGGGTCCTGGGGGGACCCCGCGGGGATTTACCCGCTCCCAGGTGAAGGATGGCACCTAATGGGGACGGTGCCTGGCTCTCCTCCTGCCTGCGTCAGCAACGACTTTTCTGCTGCCCTTTGGAGCTTTGCTAGCTATTGAATCGAAGCGATCGGAGGAGGGGGGAACATGCAAAGAGCCCCCGTGGTGCGACCACATCCCTGCTGCCCCTTGGATTTAAAGGCGAAAGGGGGGAGAAGCCACCCCCGGTCCCCGGGCTGCGCACAGGGATGTCCTCGTCCCTGCCAGGCTCCGGGCGGGGGGGAACCCAGGTGACCCTGCGAGGATGCCGATCGCCCCC
>NW_010295376.1:0-2418 GCF_000700745.2 Antrostomus carolinensis
AGCGCTTCGCCGTCCTCTCTCCGGCCTCGCGAGTGCCGAGCGTGTTGAAATACCCCGTTCCCCGGCAAAGGACCGCGCAAATGACGCAAAAAAAGCTTATTTGGAGCGTGCAGGCTCTGCGGTCAGTTCCTGCTGGGGATGGGGAAGGTGAGCTGCTTCCCACAGCCCTGGCTCGGGCCGGGGCGCGCAGTTGGCAGCGGGACCTGGGCACAGTTACTTTTGGACGGTTTTGTCAGCAGGAGGAATGATTTTGGGGAAAATCCTCACCGCTGTTCTTTTCACTGTTACCGTGTGCCCACTGATAAAGAGGAGCACGGTTTGTGTAATGAAATTCCTCACACGCCTCCCCCCCGACAATCTTAGTTCTCCAATACAAAGTGGACAGTCCCTGCTTACGCTGATTTGCGATCCAAAAAACCCAAAGCAATACCTGGAAATTGAGAGAGGGAAGGCAGTTGCAGCAGTTTCTTAAAACTTCTTCCTCTGCAGTGGTCGGTAGGTAGTTCAGCTCCCCACAGTGCCTGCATGGTTATAGATGGGGAAACAGCTCCTCGGTTTGGGACTTAGCTCTTGAAACACAACTGAGCTTTAGTTTCTTGCCTGTGTCCTCGCTTCACAGAGCTGCTAGCACATGCAGCCTGTTGGTGAGTGAAGAAACAGGAGAGTGAGTAGCTAGTGCTGCTGGGACAGCAGACATCAGCATATAATTTCAGTGTGGTTGGATGTTTGCTGCCAGAGCAGCTAGTGGTATTTCTCAAATGAAGAAAAATTAAGTTATTCAAAATTTTTTTCTAACTTGATGCAATTAAAGTAATGCTGCACTTATTTGAAATGTTATATCTTCAGGATAATGGATAAGCTTCTAATTAGTGCAGAATGTATAACACTGTGGGGAAAAAAAACAAACCTTAGGATTGTTTAGTCAGAAAGGCTTGAAGCTCAAAAATAAATCTGAAAAATAATTTATTGTGATGGCAGGAAGGCTATTGATACATTCATGCTGTAGGCACGGTGCAGATTGAAAGGATTTGGAGTTATCCAAATCCAGGTGTGCAGTCAGAAGTGCTTAGGCAGAATTAGACACACTACATATCTTTTAAAGCATAAACCCCCCCCTTTTTTTGGCTAAAAATGCAAATCACAGGAAGACTTTGAAAAGCAGGCAGCTTGTCTTTCTTTGTAAATAATATGTAATATTTAATGTTATGATTTCTTTGCTTATCTTGCATATTTAGTTAAAAAAATCCTTCTGCAAAATATGAAACACATCTGCAGTTAGCTTCAGTACTTAGTGTTGTTGCTGCTCTCATTCACACTGTCTAAACGATCAGTGTTTCTTTCTGATTTAGCAGCATTGTAAATGTAAGCTGAGGAAGTTGCCAGCTGGCTTGACCTAGCATTATTAGACTTGAGCTTAGGCTAAAGGTCACAGAAGTTCTTTATGTGAAGCATGTGTAAGTGGGAAAGCAGTCCTTTGCTCTGAAAAGGTGGGGGGGTTGCAAGCTTTTCCAGCACGTCCCAGGACTGAGGATTGTCACAGGGACTGAAAAGGAAGAACAACCTAGATGCCTAAACCCAGCCATATGGTGCCTGCTGCTGTCAGGAAAAGAAAGACAGTTATAAACCAATTAATTGCTCTGTATCTTTTAAGCAGTAGTTAGGTATGATGTCATCCTAAAAAGGCTGCAATACTATTGTGTTGTTTGGTTTGGTTTGTTTTTTTTTTAACAAGGCTATGTATTATCTTTTGCTATATTCTGTCTAAGTAGAAAAAAATCAGTTCTTGGTTTGCTTAGTTGCTTTTGTCTTCATTGAGAACAATGAAAACTTAATCTGTTATTTATTGACCAATAGCTGATTTGTTGTTTGTGGAAATATAAAAATCTAGATGAACAGCTTTAGCACTTCCCTTAAAACAAGTGACAAACCCTGTCCGACGTGCATGTGGACGTTCATGCCACTCTTAGTCCTCTATGAGTTAGGGTTGCAGGATATCCTTAGAGGGTACTGAGTGGAGGAGCTCAAGAACTCAAATATGTCATAGGTATTTTTTTAAGTTAACTGAGCATTTAAATCTTAGCAAAAGAGTTTGACATGGATTAATCTCAAGCGATCAATCTGTGCTCCTGCATTTCAAACTGGTGAACCATCATAAAAAAGAGTCTGGGGTCTGTTGCATTTCAGTCCTTGGTTGTAGAGGAAAGCTTGAAGTAGACTCTCTACTAATGAGGAAGTGGTGATGGGCTTCAGAGGTGAGTGTGTCCAGATTCCTTTGCTCGGCAGTGAGAAGTGATGGTAAATGTATGGAAGTGGTTGTTTTCTAGGGAAATAATATAGGTATCACAGGAAGAGTTGTCGCAGTGAGTTGAGTTTTAGTATGAGCATGTGAAAGTAAAGAACAATACTTTTTGAAGGCAC
>NW_010295376.1:2446-10228 GCF_000700745.2 Antrostomus carolinensis
AGCGCCTTAAAAAAAAAATAAATAAAATCCACTCAGTTGACTTCTGAGTGACCAAGAGGAACATACAGCGTGTCACCATCTTCTGTATTTGCGATTTGAAAACAAAATTTGAATCTTCCCAACAAAGTGGCTTGAGCACCATTCATGAGTCACTTTGCAAGTGCTAATAGCAGCAGAAGTCAATGGTGAGATGACATTTCTGATTAAGCTGTCTTTTTAATCCTCTTCCGAATGCACCACTATTTAATGGTTATATTATGGTGATGCCACACAGACTTAGTTAAGGTAGGATTCTTGTTGTAACTTCATGAGGCATGGAGATCACAGGTTCCTTGGTAGCTGAACTGTGCTGCATAGTTGTTCTCTGCTGCGTGTCAGAAGAGGTGCATAAAGCTGTCTCAAAGTCTTTTCTTGGGATGCTAACTGAACTGGTTCTGCCTCTTCTGCTGTTACTGAGTAGCTCCATCTCTCCCTTTTTTCCCTTTCTTCCCTATAAGGTACAGCTAATTAAATATCATATACCCTCTCTCTTCCCCCCCACCCTTCCAGTTCTGGGGAGAATTCTTACCTTCAGGCTTTGCTAAGATATTCATGTGGAAAGGCAAAACATCTTATCTTTCTGTTATTCACTTTGTTATTGAAATACTACAAGTTGCTATGGTTAGAGTCATCAATATTTCCATTATAAATTTTTTTCATAAACTTCTGAAACTGAGCTCAGCTAGTGTAAAACAAACAAAATCTTAAGTTGGGGAAAAACATTTCATGAGCATACTCTTCCCTAATTATGAAATAGGATAGGCTCGTCCAGGATTTGGTTATGCAATTGGGTGGGAGACTTGCTGCAGTTAGGTCCTGTGAACTTGTAGTTTTTAAGGGGTTTATTCTCATTTATTTTGAAAATGAGACTTTAAAGAAAAATGAATTATTTATTGATTATATTGAGAAAGCCTTTTGGAATCCTATTCTTGAAAACAGATAAAGTGAAAATTATTAAAGGGGATCCAGCTGTAACAGCTTCATAGGTTAAACTGATTCACTTTCACTTGATTAACTGTCATGCTGTCTCTTCAGAGGCATTTACAATATCAACTTAATTGCATGTACTTTCTATTTTCTTTTGTTTCAGACACTGTCAGTCTGCAAAATGATGATTCCAAGGATTTTCATTTTCTGTAGGAAACGTGAAGATCGTGAGCTGAAGTAAAACGTTGGCAGAAATTTCTTGAGAATTTTGCCTTTTCTTTTTCTCTTTGAAGGATTTATGTTTACAAGAAATTGATACCATCAAGCGACACTTTTCTGAAATAAAGTAATTTTTAAAAACTAAGACTAAAGCTATATTTATGCTCAGAGAAAACTGGATTAACAATGAGGCCAAAGACTTTTCCTGCTACGACATATTCTGGAAACAGCAGACAAAGGTTACAAGAGATTCGAGAAGGTTTAAAGCAACCATCCAAATCTTCAGGCCAGGGACTACCTATTGGACCAGGCAGTGAAACTTCTCTGGACCCTAAGATTTTAATAGGGAAGGATGCTGCAAGGCAGCAGCAGATGAGACAAACGCCCAAGTTTGGACCTTATCAGAAAGCTCTGCGAGAAATTAGATATTCCTTGCTGCCTTTTGCTAATGAGTCAAGCACTACAGCGGCTGTTGAAGTAAATAGGCAGATGCTCCAGGAGCTGGTGAACGCAGGTTGTGATCAGGTAAGTATGAGTTTGGAGGGGGGATTGTCACTGCCTTCAAAACAAATTTGTACTCAGAAGTGAAGAAAGGATTTTGATGGAAGTTATCAAGCTTGCTGGTTGACAAAATGCACCAATTCTTCTGTCAGTCATGTTGCTGTATGACTATTGCCACAGTAGATGGACTTGCTGTTGAGAAACGTGCGTAGTCTGGGGTTAATTTGTGTTAAAGATGGTCATGGTGACCTCTAGGATTCTCTTATGATTTCTCATATGATGTATAAGGCTGAACAGTATAGCTTGACTTTTTCTTTTTTTCCTCTCCATACTGCAACAAGCCTTGAGTAGCTGTGAGTAATAGGGTGGAATTTTGTCTAACACATCTAAGCTCCGTTCACTGTCAGAAGCAACTAGAAGAAATAACAGAGGCAGTATGTGGTCTTTGAAGAAGTTCACTTGCTTTTTGCCAGAAGCCGGTGGAACTGTCTGGATGTTCACCAAGCAGCGGTGGTTGAGTGCACACCTTTTCTTCCTTACCTTCTCTGCTTCTCTCAAGAGGTGGTAGCCCTGTCTTAGCTACGGGACTTGGTACAGAGATAGCTTGCTTTTGTCATTCCGAGATTGATGCTAGAACATATTCTTTATTCAAAGACCATTCACCTGGTGCAGAACTCGAGCTGCATTCCTCTTTTCTGTGCTTCCAGTGTTGGTATTGACTCTTACCTCTGTCGAGGAATGGTTCAAAATTTTGCTTTTTAGAGATGAAGTGGTGTTTTGGATTCAGATTCTGGTTGTTGTAGAAACAACTTTTTTCTCATGTGGTTGAATGGCTGAAACCTTTCCATGTATAGTCCTTGATATAAATTGGAGAGATTTAAAACCAAATGGCTTTTAATGGCATTTCCTTGATTTAAAAACTTAACCTCCATTTGCTCATGGCAGAGTGTGAATCTCTTGACTCTCTTGGACCGTATTCTGAATCTGTATAATAAAACTAACACCAGGCATTATTATAAACAGTCTGCATTTCTCACAGACATTAATTAGTGCTGTTTCTATTCCAGAGAGTTTATGGTATGTGAGGTAATCAGAGCTAGAGTAGATTGCAGATCCAATGAGGAGTGCTGCAGTACAACTAGACACTTTCTAGTCCAGTGAACCAAGATGCTGTACTGAATTGCTTAAGTGGAGAAACCAAGGATTTTCTCTGATCTTAAACATGCCATGAAAACACAGTGTTTTTTAGAACTCTACCCTCTAAATTTCCCTGGCTGTTTAGGATGAGAACACTCCCTGTGTGTATGGGCCAAGGGTAAATGAGCACAGCTGGATTCTGGATTGGAAATGAGCATTTGGTAAGTTACATGGACAGATTGTTCACACACAGAACAGGCTTGTTGGACTGAAATATTGGAAAGTACTTTGAACACACTACAGCACAGAAATGTGAAGTCAATGTATAAAACAGAAATACCTGAGCACCTGTTAAAATGTCTTGCTATTAAAGGCAGTGTAATGCCCTATATGTGTAAAGTTTTTAATATCTTTACCTGTTTTGGCTTCAGCATTCATACAACGGCATTGCTTCTTCTAGATCATTGAGAATGAGCCCAGTTCTGACTGTGATGTGGAGGTTTTTGCTACCTCCTTAAATTTGGCTGCACAGTTTTGGTTGTGTGGTGGTTGTGGTTTGTTGTTTTGTTTTGTTGTTTTTAATTCCCCTCATTGGCCGTGATCCTTCCATCCTCACATTGAGCTTTTTTCCCTAGCTGAGACTTGTTGCCTGGAGACGGCATTATTGGGCCTATCCCTTAGGTGTGTTTGGTGTTCCAACCTAAGCATAAGCAGGATCACGTTTGGCTAGAGTCCAGATAGGCATTCCAAAACTGGAGTCTTGTGGCTAAAAATGCTGGATTTCCTAACGTGGTCCAGGCCGTGTGCAGGTTGGCTGTCCTGGAGGGTTGTGAATGAACGGAGCTTCTTGAGATGGTGTGAATGGTATCTGGCCCTGGGGATGGCACGGTGTAGGGTGATAGACATGATCACTACCTCTAGATTCTTTCCTCCTGGTGCCTTAGCTGTTTTGAATCAAATGTTGAACTGTTTCAGAACATGATTTGTAGTAGATCAGCTATCCCAGGCTACCCTGTCCCTGCTTGTGAAGCAAAACCTTTCAATGCCTACGGCATGGATGTCTTCTGTAGTCCCATAGGCAGCTAACAGATTTCTGATTTAACAGGGAAGTGAAGTCAACTTCAGTTTCCTTGAGGATGGTTTTATTTACTGCTGGACCCCATGCTAGTGTGAGGTTGGTAAATGGGCATTGAAGCCCCCTGCCCCACCTCAAATGCCAGGAGCAAATGTTTAGAGGGGAAAGATTTCAGTTAATGAATAAATAGCAAATGGAGTATTTGAGCCTTCCCCTACAGCACGCCTGTAGGGTACAAGATCTTACACCTCCTGATCCTGCTTCATGGTACACTCATCAGCTGTTCAGCAGCTGCAAGTGTCCTGAAGTTGGCAATTTGTCGTAAGAAACTCTTTAATCTTGGGCGTTCTAAGAAGTTGGGAAGAATGAATAGTTTGCTATAACACTATTCAGTTTGATCTTACATGAACTCAGTTTTCAAGTTGGATTTGGGCTGATGCTTTTCGGTGTTCTAGTTGGAACACTGGAACATAATCCTAACCTTGTGGGTAATCTGTTCTGGTGGACACCATACAAGGATTGGGATTCTTCTTCAGTCTGTTTATTGGGCTACAATAAGGATTTTTGGAAGGGGGAAGGGGAGCAGTAGCAACTGAGAAGGAAGGAGTGTAAATTTTAGAGGCTGGGGAAAGCATGCTTCTATTTATTACTCTTATTAGGTCTGCTCATCTAGCCTATCTGTAGCATGGTTAGATTGTAACAACAACTGTTTTACTTACTACAAGAGATGTTGCCTGTTGGGTAACAAAAAGATAGGGTTTGTAGCTCCCTGTTCTGCTTAAGTGACTCTTAAGTTTTAAGATTAAATTGGTTTAATTAAATAAAAAGGAAACATCATAACATTTTATTACTTTATTCTTGCTCTATGAAAGACTCAAACAGGAAACTGGTTATAAGGTGGTTGATAAACTTAACAAGTATATAAAATGCAGTGTAATTCATTAAGTAAATACAAAATTCTTGTGTGTTTCAGTTATAGCCATCATAGATGTTACATGTGAGAATATTTTTTTTCTTTTAAATGATTAGGAGTTTGCCAGTGTCCTTTCAAATGACCCTTGTTCTTTCACAAAGATTTATTTTCAGCCATTGTGTAGCTTATGATTTTGTAGTGAAATCTGGCCCCAGAAACTTAATGAGGACTTTGCTGTTGACCTGAAAGAAGTCAGGATTCCACACTTTTTTTTTTTTAAAGGACACAAAACAAAATTACACACATAATTAGTCATAGTTTTTCTCAAACAAACGGAGTAACTTGTCTATTGTTTGCTTAAGTCATCTTTTCAACAGTAATTATTTAGCAAGTTTCAATCAAAAATAATTAGTGCAGCATAAGTTGTTTTGAAACTTGTAGAACATGACTGCAAAAAGCTGGACCTTTTTTGTTGCAAAAGCTTGAAGCCAAAAGCACTGCTAATATACTGTTCTTTAGTGACTCCATCTCCCTGGGCTTGGCAGCGTAACCTGGAGTCGCTGCAGGGGGACAAGAGCGTGGGGCGTCTGTCCTGGGGGGTGGCAAACCGCTGGAATCACCTGGGGCAACTGGATGGCGCTTGGGGTGTGGTGTTAAATGCAGCTGCTGCTGGGGATTGAGTTTTTCTCATGAATAGATGCAATTGAGCATATGATCAGTGACATTCCAGCAACCTGAATGGGCTGTACTGTACTTACTGTACTTCCTCAGAGCGTGAACAGCCGCTGACACTGTAATGCAGAGTGGGCTGCAGCAGTTGTAGATGAACCGTGGAATGTTACACACTTGTCACTTTTCTGCTCCCCTTCCCCCCCAAGAAAACTTTTTTTTTTTAATCAAGGGTCCCTTTTCTGGGTGAAGATAGATAGACATTGTTTGTTTGGGCAGCTATTTTTAAGAAAAAATTATGGTTTGGCATTTTTTACAGGCTGTGTGCCTCCGGTAACATGCATCATGTACTGTACACCAAATAACTATGTGAATACGTGAAGCGGGGAAGTTCTTTTGCTTATTTTTTTCCAGAGGTTCTTATAAATATCTCTGTAATAAAATGTGTCCACCCCACCTGTGCCAATATCAGAACATTCCAAAGGGGAAGATCTGTCCTTTGCACACTAATTATAGTGTCTTTCAAGGAACTGGAATGGTATTTGTGGGTACTGTAATGTGTCTAAGAATATTAAATTGACCATCCTGTCATCTGTGTTACGCTGACTTAATGGAATTTACTTTGTAGAAGTGGGGTCTTTGGGGGTTTTTTTTAGTTCCTTCTTCTCACATTCCAGGATTCTTTTGATCTCTTAGTCATGGATGACATCCTTTTTATTTAACCCATTTGTCAGAGATTCTACCTTGATTTGGGAACTACTGCTTGACTTTGTGAAACCTCGAGAATGGGGAATACAGTATCTCAATTTGTACAAATATTTGTACTTAAGTACCAAAGTGCTTGGGCAGAAAGTCTCCTTTATGTTTTGCATGTGGAACTGGTATTCTGTTTTTTCTTTTCTATATATGGTTTTAGGTCATGCTTGTTCACATCTAATCCACGTGCCATCTAGCAGTGTGTTACTGAGCAGCATGACTTTTCAGCCTTTTTCATCCTACCATTGGAGCCATGAGAAGCAGCAGATACAGTACACACTTTTGTTGTGGTGACAGACAGTTCATGGCTGGAGTTCTGCTTGTAGTAAAATACGTGTTGCGAAGTATTTGTTAAGATGACAAGTCTAAAAAGCCAGCTTGCCTTTAAGGTGAAGGGCAGCAAACTTCGTAGTAGCCCTGAGCAAATGGTGGAATTCATTTTGTAACACTGGCCTGTCCCATAACAACATTTTGTCTTTTGATTGGGTAAACTTAACCTGTGTTAAGAGTTCTGCTTGCCCAGCTATTTCCCAAAACCTCCAGGATGAACATCTTAGTTGTCATCTGGGTAGATTGGGTCCACATTGTTTTGTTAATGAAAAATGGATGAAGAATTAAATGTTACAAGATTGCCTAGGTTATTCTGTGGGACATACGTTTAAGGTGGTAAGAGTCGTACAAGCTATGTTGTAGAGAGGAGGAAATAAGTATTCTTGGATTACAAGGAGAAAAAGGGGCCTTCAAATGAGGGCACTCACTGCTGAATGCAGGAGAAGGATTTTATTTTAGCAACTGAAGTAGATTTGATAATTCAGGCCAACAGTCTCTTGTGTGTTCTTTTGCCTCCCTCATTTGAAGGTAAATTGTTTGCTCTTTTTGCTAGCTGGGTTGAGAGCTTGTTTCATAACCTTTTCCTATACTTTTTCCCTCTAATCTCCCTTTCTGTTTTTTTTTTATCATTTCTGAGAAGTTTCCAGAATCATCCAGTGTTCTTCCATCCAGGCATGTAAGGCAATGTGTTTTCCCACCAATACACCTGAAGTTGGCACCTTAAGTAATTTCAGTTTTCAGCTGCCTCATAAAAAAAAAAGTGAGTCATAGCTTTCCAGGGGCTGAAAGCAAGAGGCAGGGACTGCTCTCGAGTCAATACCTGCTGACACCTCCGTCTTAGAATCATAGAATCATAGAATGGTTTGGATTGGAAGGGACCTTAAAGATCATCTAGTTCCAACCCCCCTGCCATCAGCAGGGACACCTTCCACTAGATCAGGTTGCTCAAAGCCTCATCCAGCCTGGTCTTAAACACTTCCAGGGAGGGGGCATCAACAACTTCCTTGGGCAACCTGTTCCAACCTGTCTTCCATCCCATTTCTCTTGTCTCCAGTATTCCTATGTTGCTGTGACTTCTTGATCACACTGTGTTAATGAATATACTCAAATCCTCTGTGTCTCGATGCAATTCCTGCAATATATTTGGGAAGGTGCTCTTGGATTTGCTCTCTGTGAGTGTAGGTTAGAGTATGGTCTTGTCCTGCAGAAGAAAGAA
>NW_010295377.1:0-230 GCF_000700745.2 Antrostomus carolinensis
GGGAGCAGGAACGGGAGCAGGGCTCTGCCGAGCGGAGGGTAGCTGGCATCGCCCAGACGTTTGCCTCCCTGGAAGCAGCTCAGCCCCAACTGGGGAGCCTAGCCCGCAGCTCCCATCTCTGGCCAGCCACCCCGGGGAGCAGGGAGCATTTCCATCCACTGCAGAAGATGGACACCTACAGAAGCATCAGCCGGGGCAGCCAGGGCCCAGGGACCTGGGGCAGGACTGCA
>NW_010295378.1:0-322 GCF_000700745.2 Antrostomus carolinensis
CCTGGTGGCAAGAGGATAGGGGACCCTGTGCAGGCTTTCAGGTAGGAAAAGCGATTGGAGTATGCTTTCCAAATGAGTGTGGATTGTTGATAGAGAGTGCATTTACTCCACTCTCGTAAGGCCCCACCTGGAATACTGCGTCCAGTTCTGGAGCCCCCATCACAAGAGACACCTGGAACAGCTTGAACAATTCCAGAGGAGGCCACGAGGATGATCCGAGGGCTGGAGCACCTCTCCTATGAGGACAGGCTGAGAGAGTTGGGGCTGTTCAGCCTGGAGAAGAGAAGGCTCCGGGGAGACCTTATAGCGGCCTTACACTCCC
>NW_010295378.1:542-8597 GCF_000700745.2 Antrostomus carolinensis
AGCAACCTGGTCTAGTGGAAGGTGTCCCTGCTGATGGCAGGGGGGTTGGAACTAGATGGTCTTTAAGGTCCCTTCCAACCCAAACCATTCTATGATCTGTACTAGAAATGCTCAACCAGAGGATCTGACATGACCTAAACCAAACAGCTGGAGAAAGCCTGTCTACATCAGTGGTGGTAGGTTTACATCCAATTCCACTTTTTTCTGACTTACAGAACATATGTGAAGTATTAATCATTCATTGGTTGATTCCATATTTTAGTGCTGTCTTTCATAAGTGTACATAATAACAAAAAACTGCTGCTCATTAACTGTTCTTAAGGCAAATCTTTACCTGCTGATTACTTATTTAATAAAAAATAGGGTGCATAAAGTCAGGTTCATATTGTTTCTGCAGTTGCTCATATCGTGCAGCACTAGCATCACATTTATAAGGTATCTTAAAGATAGGATTTAAACCCTGAAACTTAAAGCTGAACATGACTTTTCAAAATATGTTATCAACTCCTGTAACTCAAAACATCTGTTACTCGTTAAAGTGCCTAGTCCTTAAAATAAATACATAAATCAATAAATAGTGTGTTCTTGGTCTCAGCTTCCCGTAGTAGCGTGTAGCAGCCTAGTCACTCTCATGGGAGGGGAATGCACCTTACCTTAATGTTGCTGCAGTGTTACTTCAAAGGTGTGTTTTGCTTATCTGTGAGCCACTAGTGCTGACTCTGTTTAGTTTCAGTGCACATTGTGCGGATGACAGTTTATTCAGGTGGGGCTGTTCTCTTGCTATAGCTGTGAGAAGAACCTGTTAATTAGACTTTATTATTATGTTGGACAGAAATCCTCCAAAATGTTCATTTTTATCAACCTGATACTGAATGTGGATCACAAAACAGTATGAAAGAGGAGGAGAAAACATTTTATAATTGGGATTTATGAAATGCTTTTATTATTTTTTACTGTCATGGATATAGTAACGTGCAGTTTTTACGTTCATTGTACAGCCTCTTCTCTTTTTTAAATCCAGTTTGAATTATTTACAATGAATCATGAATGTCCAAGAAAAGCCCAACAGATTTGACATATAACACGACTTAAAGGCAAAATAGACTCTGTTTATTAGACTGATCCAAGTTTACTTCACAGAATTTTCTTGAAGTGCAGTTGTGAGAGCATTCCTTAGTGATTATGAAATTTCTACAGCAAACTAGTTAACAAAGGAGATGTAAATGTTTGTAGATCAATGGAATAATGTAGCAGGAGGGGGTTGCTTTTCCTGCACAAACAGAACTGGTTTTTGTGTTGTGGCTGCAAGTTGATCACTGAGAAGCATGTTTCCTCTCCTGCCCCATCGGAGCTCTCATTAATAATTATGTGTTTTCAGTTAATTAAACTGGAACAACACAAAAGTAGACTTGCTTGGATAAGTAGCAAGGAAATATATTTGGATTGTATTTGGAGAAGGATTTTATTTTATCAGTAGAGTCACTGATCCACCAAATCTTTATTCATATGAGTGATCTTTGCACTTGCAAACAATCCTGTTGTAGCTCACCATCTATGAATGAAACTCTCATCTACATTAATATACACTCTTTGTTTTAGTGACAGTCAATGGGAAATAGTCAAGAGTAAATGATAAAGAGGGCATGGGTCCAATTTTTTAAAAAGCCTTAAAAATTTGCAAACTATGTGTATTCACACCCTCATTTCCCGATACAGTAGTCTTAAGATAGAAAAAAAACTTAAATACTTTTATGCCAAGTATTTATCAGCCTCTCGATGTCTCAAATGAACACTGTGGATATATCTTCCTTATTTATATGTCAGCTTGGTATTGCTTAGACTCTGCTTTTACCAAATACTGTTTAGTAACTCTCAGGGTGTTACCCCCACCTTATAAAACGCTTCTTGAAGGCTGCATCTATATTGAATCTTAAAACACTGAATCTCCATCTGTGTTTGTCAGGGAAAGCAAGAAGAATATGCTATTTTTACATAAAGCTGCTGTTCCTACAATATTTGCCACTACCCAAAACGATGAGCCTTGCATTACAACTGGAACATTGAGCCAAATACTTTAGGCTCAGGAGTGGTGCACGTTGCACATAGCTCTCCCAAGAGCATCCCCTGTCTTTTATATTGCAATCACATAGGGCTGCCTGCCCACGTGTTGTGTGGGAAGTGGTGTGGTGCCCTGGAGAGGGGATGCAGTGCCCTGTAATGTTGGTGTAGGTCTCTGGAGCACAGTTCAGTTCCCCATCCACAGTTTCCTTGTAAGATCTTAGGTGGGTTTTCTCGTTGCTCTAGATCTGTCTGTACCATAAAGAACAGGCTTTGGTCATAAGCACTGTAGGCTGTGTTTCTCACCCATCTTCTGTCCTCTTGGCTACTCTGCAGATGACCATCAGCTTCCCAGTGTGGCTGTGTTTGATAAGGTCCCATGGGCTTGTGCAGCCCTATATCCTCCAGACCTACTAGCCACCACCACCCTGAGCTTTGGCTGTGGATGTGGGCAAGCCAGGGCCACCGTGGTTTTGGCAGTGAGGAGGGCAGAACTGAGGCTTAGTTTCTTCTCTGAAAATGGGAATTTGAGATGCAGGAATACACAGCATAGAATCATAGAGTGGTTTGGGTTGGAAGGGACCTTAAAGATCATCTAGTTCCAACCCCCCTGCCATCAACAGGGACACCTTCCACTAGACCAGGTTGCTCAAAGCCTCATCCAGCCTGGCCTTAAACACTTCCAGGGAGGAGGCATCCACAGCTCCCTTGGGCAACCTGTTCCAGTGTCTGACCACCCTCACAGTGAAGAATTTCTTCCTAATATCTAATCTAAATCTACCCTCTTTCAGCTTAAACCCATTTCCCCTTGTTCTGTCATTAACTGCCCTTATGAAAAGTCCCTCCCCAGCTTTATTGTAGCCCCTTCAGGTACTGGAAGGCTGCTATAAGATCTCCCCAGAGCCTTCTCATCTCCAGGCTGAACAGCCCCAACTCTCTCAGCCTGTCCTCACAGGAGAGGTGCTCCAGTCCTTGGATCATCCTCGTGGCCTCCTCTGGACTCGCTCTGGTAGGTCCATGTCCTTCTTGTGTTGGGGGCTCCAGAACTGGACGCAGCACTCCAGGTGGGGTCTCACAAGAGCGGAGCAGAGGGGCAGAATCACCTCCCTCGACCTGCTGGACACGCTTCTCTTGATGCAGCCCAGGATATGGTTGGCCACATAAGGGTGCTTTGGGAATATTGCATCACAGCCTCATGTCAATAACCTCTGGCACTCTCTGTCACCTGTGAAGCACCATTATGGTCTGGAGTATGACATGACAAACAGACTCATTTTCTGCCATCTCAGTGTCATGGCAGGCTGGGACATGGTCACAAAAAGAGTGTTACAAGGGTATGACACTACAGTCACAGAGGCAAAAATCAAAACTTTGTCAGAAAGTGAAAGTAATGGCATCTTTAATGGTGTGGATGAGAAAAGGCTGTCTAGACCACAGTAGAAAACCAGTGTAACTGAGGATTTAATTGGACTGGAAGTCTGAAAGTACATCCCCAGAGAGCTGACAGAGAGTCTTGCTAGTGAGAAGAAAGGAAATCCTGCTGCTCTGCTATCCTCCCACCTGCACCCGTTCAGCTTTGCATGGGAGGAACCATGGCTACCCCATCGCACCCAGTTCCTGTTCCCTTGGGTGGCAGGTGCAGGACAATGAGAGTCTTCTCTGCTCTCTCTTTGGCCCTGACTCATCTCAGGTCTTTGCTGAGACAGCAAAGGTCTTTAATGTTTGTCAGCTTTAAGGCTAAAGGCACAAGCCCTGGAGCTTGGTAGAGTTGACTCAGATGCTTATCAAAAACATATAGTAACTAGAATAATAAAGAAAAACTAATATATACTGTAGCTACCTAATCACTAATCCTTTCAAATTGTGTGTTTTGCAGTTTCGTTGAAGTTCACCTTGTGAAGATCCTTCCTTGGTTTGTGCCTGCGTGGTCGCAGCTCGAGCAGGTTGGCCACTGCAGGCCAACTCCAGCTTAGGGGAGTTTGATTTTGCCATGGAGGATCTGAAAGAGGGGCATGAATATAGGACCATGGTGTGAAAGCGAGAATGCAGAGCTGTGGCCTGGTGTTCACGTGGGCAATCAACAGTCAGAGCAGTCTTAGTGCAGTCTCACCTCTCCCTCCTGCCAAGCAGGAGCACACACATTTACCTCCCACCGGGTGTGTCCCTGGTCCTCTGCTTGCCATGAAACCCACGGTTTGGCCAGGCCATCTGTGCTTTCCTGGGGCACACGGACAAGAATGGGGAAAGCTCACAGAAACTATTGCAGGAGCAGTATTCTCACACAGCTTAATATCAATCGTGAAAGCACAACGAAGCAGTGTTGCTGGGATTTCATGGCATTGCTGGTTCAGTTTCTAATGCAGTGCTGGGTGGTTAGTGCCTCTCTGAACTCCACTTACAAAGACCTTGGAGGTTGGAATATATTTAGTCCAGAAAAGAGTTTGACTCTCAGTGTTACCTCCTCCTTTCTCTCCTGGTCTCTGTTTACTAAGCTGGAGGAGAGGTGGGTGGTGTTTCCCATGGTCTGGCCCTGCTCCTGCCTCCCCGAGGAGCCTGGCAGAGTGCTGCGCGGGGCATGGCTACCGCAAAGACCCCCTTCATGTCAAACACCTGAGACCACTCTGGTTAAAAAATCTCTGGGAGAAAATGTAGGCTCCTAGGAAAGCAGATGGAACCGTATCAATAAGTAAATCCTTATCTGGGATGAATCAGTGACGTGCTGCCGTCAGCAGAACTGGGCTGGTTTGCACCATTCAAGGCAGGTACCCCCTGAACTAAAAGGGAAAGGGGCTGCAAATGTATTTTCCCTCCCTCTCATTAGGCTTATATTTAGAGTGCCTATTACCTTATTGAAAAATTTATATGTGATTTGCAAATACACAAGGAATTGCAGTCCTCCATGCTAACACCTGGCTTTAACAGGGTGTTGAGCTAGAGCAAGGTGAAGCAGCTCAGGCTTTGTGCTGCACTGGTACAACTTTTGGTCTGCCCTGAGCTCCTGCACACATCCTGCTTGCAAGAAGCTCTGTAGATTTGCAGGTAGGTATACAGCTTCTCATGATGTCTGCCTGGTGAAAGGATGGAAGATCAGCCCCACTGCAGGGGAATCCCTTTCCAAGGGTGACCCTGGGTTTGCCTCACCAGTGGGTCCCATTTGGACTTGGATCCCTGCAGGAATCTTGCAACAAGGGACTGGAAGAAACAGCTCTACCTTTCTGTAGCAGGACCTATTGCATCCTGCCAAGGCAGGCTCCCTGCTGTCTGAGAAATGAGTTAAACTAGCAATAAAAGTCCCAGGAATTAATTTTACCTAAACTTCATTTTTCTTTGCCTGTTGAAAATAATTTCCCAAGCACCTCCTCCCTGGGGACGGAGCAGAGAGCCCCCACCGCACTCTCATTACTCAAGATTCACCTCCAGCCGCTGCTGCCAGTTTTTTTTCCTTCTTTCTCCTTTCTAGGTTGAGGTCTTTAATAAACTCATGTCTCTTTCAGCCTAGGCTCCAGCCTGGGAAAAACAAACCTGCTAGCCTGGCGAAAGCCAAACACACACAGCCCAATTACCAGCTTCCCCACTGTTCCTTTGGGCTGGCTGGTATTCTCCCTGCCTTTGTTTCACTGCCTGCTCTCTGCCTCCGAGCAGCTTCCTTTGACTCTGCTCCATGCAGCCGGGCAGAACGAGATCCAGCAGGTAAACTGAGGAAGGGCTATTGTCCAGCTGCCCCTCGCCTGTGGACCACTGCGGTTTATCTGCTGGCAGAGCTTCACGTGGGCGTACCTCTGTAAAGAGCTGCTTTGCTTTTTAATTAGGGGAAAACACGTTGTTTCTTTACACTTAAAATACTTGTGTGTGTGGAAGGCAGTGTTGATGTGTCTTGGTAACAGCAGACCTCGTGTCATGGTTTGGCTGCTGGGCCCCAATTGTGTTGTTTTGGCTCTGCATGGTTGTTTGTCAGCCCATGCCTTGGCTGGCACTGGTCCTGGCAGGCCTGGGAGTCATATAGGTTGGAAGGGACCTTAAAGCTCATCTAGTTCCAACCCCCCTGCCATCAGCAGGGACACCTTCCACTAAACCAGATTGCTTAAAGCCTCATCCAGCCTGGCCTTGAACACTTCCAGGGAGGGGGCATCCACAACTTCTTTGGGCAACCTGTTCCAGTGTCTCACAACCCTCATAGTGAAGAATTTCTTCCAAATATCTAATCTAAACCTACTCTTGCCCAGTTTATAACCATTGCCCCTTGTTCTATCACTGCCTGCCCTTGTAAAAATTCCCTTCCTTCCAGAAGAGTCAAGGAGGATGGATTGGGCTGCCCCCATGGCCGTGCACTCCCACCTCTCTCCAGGACAAGGGAAGGTGTGTGGGAGCAGCACTGTGAGGACCTGGCCTCGCTGCCCTACGGTGGGGACAGGCTGGTGCAGCATGATTTTGGAGGTGGGAATGGGCAGGGATGAGCCACTGCCAGCCCCGGGATAGGTGCTCACCATGGCGGGGGTCTCAGCTCATGCGGCTGCCAAGCTCCCCCTCTGCAGCTGTAGGGGTGTCCCCCTTCCATTTTAGAGGAGGGCAAACTGTTCCCCAAACATGCTGCACCAAATGAGGTCCCCAGAAGAGCTCCTGGTGGTGAGGAGGAGGAGTGGCCAGCCCTATGTCCCTTTCTCAGGCAGCACCAGCTTGTCCCACTGCCCCAGCTACCCCATCTTGCCATGACCCAAGCAGCCCTGGAGCCCCAAGCTGTCCAGGTCATGAGGGCTCATGCTGAGAACCACCTCTCCACAGCTGCAGGTGTGCTAATAAATAAAATGGGGCAGGAGTGGTTCTCCAGCTTTGGGGCTGCTGGCTTTTGTCTGTGTGTCTGCAGTCCCTTAAGCAGGGCGGCCCTGGGTGAGCTGCCCATGCTGGGCCAGGGCACCTCTGGGGTGATGCCAGCTGGTAGGACCAAAGCCATGCCAGAGTGGTACAGGCCGGAGGTGGTGCCAAAGAGACAAGATTGGAGTTGGGTGGGTTTCTCCCTCTGACTCAGCGGAGTAGCACAAAGGTGCGAGGTGTGGGGCATGCAGCTAGCCACTGAGTCCTCTCCTGGAGGGCAGGATGCTTTGGGGGATGTGGTGGATGCCCCGAGACAGAATCCCCAGGATGCGCGGAGGCTGCAGGGCTCCTCTTTGAGATAGCAGCTAAAAATCAAATTCGAAGGGTGAGATCTGACCAGAAACAAAATATCTTCCCTGTCCTGTCTTTCATTATCATGGCTGTAGCTACGAATGCACTTGCCCTGCTCAAAGGATTTACAGTTTGCGAAGGATTGGTGTGTGGGGAGTGAGCTGGCAAGGGGAGCGCTGGGGAGAAGCTTAAAAGTGAATTGTTAGAACATATCTCCATCTCGGCTCTCAGTTTATAAAACAAATTCTTTGGGCAGGTGCTTGAATTCACAGCCTCTTTAGAGGGAATTTATCAGCCCCAGGAATATACTGGTTAAGAAAAAAAAAAACCCCAAACTATCACCATCAGCTGCTAGGAGGGAAAAGCTAATCATCTAAACTTTACTGCGGGAGAGGTGCAGCTGTCAAAGCAATAAGGTAAATGAGTCTGAGGCTGAAATGGTTTTTGCAGCAGAACTCTGCTCCCTGCTAAATAGGGGAGATTGAACTATAGCACCATTCCACTATTCCCTGGTAATGCACCATTTTGGGGCTGACTGGGTGGTCTTAAGTCCGTTGCCACAGTGGCTATATCGCTGATACCAATCAAGGCCCCGCAGCTGAGACCCTGAGTGACCTGCTTCAGCAGCTTTTTTCAAACCCCAATTCACTCATTTGTGTGGGATGCTTTTCTGCTACTTTATTTATGGGATTACATAAATGAGCCATTAAAAATGTAAATCTTCAGAACAGTTGAATAATAAAGATTTAAACAATAAGCTCAGGGCGGTACAGTACAGAAACTTCCCCGAACCAGCAGTACTGCACCATCGTGGCTATGGCAACAATAGCGGGTTAA
>NW_010295378.1:8619-31537 GCF_000700745.2 Antrostomus carolinensis
CGGCATTGTTACAGTCACTGGCACCACAGAAAGATTAGGGATTTTTTTTTTTCTTCAGAGTATTAGAACAATAATGAAGATGTGCCATTATGCACCACAAAGGGGACCATGCCATCCCTCACATAGTGCAGGTGTCAAAACAATCAGGCTGGCCACAGAACTGAGTTTAAGTGAAGTTTGTCCCACCTCACCACAAAGTGTTTAACCCTTCCCAGGCCAGAGCCAGCTACAGACGTGCCATGGCTAGTGCAGGCTCTTTTCTCCTCTCTCCTGTACCAATAGGCATCTTTCTTCATCCACAGGGTCAATGAAGCTGTACACTGTGTACCTTGCTGAGGAGGAGCTGGCTGCAGGTTTTGTCTGTCTTTCCTTGTGCTTATATCATGTTAAAATACCTGTCAAGGCAATAATACAGTGAAGAATTGCACTGAGGTTTAGTTAAGTCACACTGCAGCCTTCTCTCTGCAAGGTGTGAATTGATGGAAGTAGCTTCTAAGCTCTGTTAAGCTAAAAATTTGTGAGACAAAGTCCCATAAATCTCACAAGTCTCACAAAAGCAGTTTACTGCTATCTCATCTCACAAATTTTGAGCTTAACAGAGCTTGTTCTACCTGTACAGCTGTGTTTTAGGTGCCCCATAATAATTTTCATACAGCAGCTGTAGTGAAGAAGACTGAGATTCCACTGGCGTTTTAGATGTGCACACCTTGAAGACAAGCTCTGAGCCATGTCAGTGCTCTCCCTAGAAAGAGATTACATCATGTAGTGCACTATTTTAATAAGTTTTTCTTACCACTCAGTTCTGGGAACTGCATAGAGGTATTTTGTAAGTAAGCAAATTTGGGATTTTATTTGGGAGAGTAAGTCTGGGGTTTTATAAAAAATTCCAGAGTAAATTTGGGAATTTTTATAAAAGACACATTATCTCCCTATTTCAAAGGTCACTACCCTCTGGATTTTAATATTTCTAACCTAAAGGCAAATCTATCCCCCTGCCATCCTAATTCCTACGCTGTAAGAAGGGCAAGGCTGGGGCCCAGCATTCATTGCTGCTCACTGAGTCATGACTCACTCACAGGGAAGATGATGATCCCATCAAACTTGAGCCTGACTATGAGGAAAAAAGCTACATTCAGGTACATTTTTAATTACTTGGGTTTATAAAACTTATAAATTAAGTTAAGTTCCACATGAAAAAAAAAAGTTATTTTTTTCTGCAGATAACATAAGTAGGCACAAAATGACATGGCATGCAAGTGATGTTTTCTACAAGTTTTCATGTATCACTGTATTTGACTGGCCTTTAAAACATCTTCTAATTTCAGAGCTATGGGCCTGGGCAGGATTCCCTTCACATCTGTGCAAATACATAGACATCAGAAGAGTTACTGTGAATTCATGCTGGTGAAAATTAGAAGTGAAGCTGTTTCATATTCTCTCTTATCCTTAAATTTCAACATCTCTTGCAGATTCTTGCTATATTTACTTTCTTAAGACTGTTTACAGTAGTGTAGCAATGCCATAATGACTTTTTAGCAATGTTATAATGGCCAGCATTCAACTTAGCATCACAGAGGGGTTGAAGTTGGAAGGCACCTCTAGAGGTCACCTGGTCCAACCTTCTCACTCAAGTAGAGTTACTTAGAGCTGGTTTCCTGGGACTGTGTCTAGATGGCTTCTGAGTATCTCCAAGGAGTTATGAGTATGTGCAAGCATCCTAGCATTACATTATCATAGTTTTATCATTGATGATTTATTACAAGTGCAACATCTATTGATAACAATAAGACAGATTTCACTGTATGGAGACAATGGACACCATAAAATCGTGCCAACTGTCTGAAGTTTTTTAACTGCTATAAGGGGTGAGGAAGAATTCCTGATAGTGGAAACAGGAAAATACTTAAAGAATACAGTAATGTCTGCTATGATAGCATGATGAAGTTTATTTTCTAAATGGTGGCTCTCCCAATGGGGTTGTATGTTTTGAGCAAGGGAAGGGAGGGATTGAAAAGGGAAAATTGATGTATTGGCAAAGTAGAGAGGTCACAAGAGTGCAAGATGTAGACAGCTTTGCTTTAATGAGGAGAGTCTTCCTCTGGGTTGCATATGAGAATTTTTGAGGTCAATGAATTAATCTCAGGGCAGAATTTGGGATTTTAGAATGGTCAGATCTGGACCTCAGGCTGAGTGGTGAACTTGATGGTATTTCCATATGCTTCTGCCTTATTGTGTGTGATTCTCTTAGGCAGAAGTTGTTACACTATTGGTTTGCACAGTGGTGGGCGCTAAGAAGGCAGGTCATGGACTGCAGCCCCATCCAGTCCCAGAGCAGAGTGACTGGCCATGCCTGCTCCAAGCCAGCTGCCTGTGCATGTCAGAAGTGTTCTCACATAGAGCAGGAGGAGATGATTCACATGTGAAGCTTATTCTGTGTTGCATTGAGTTTCTACATTCATCTTCCAGATTTGAGTCTCGTGAGCAAGCCCATGCAATGGGTGAGAGCTGCTACAATCCAGCCCAAACGTGGCTTTGTGCAATGCCACCCACCAGGTGGGCAGCATATACAGAAGAGGTGTTCATGTCGGTCAGCCCCATCAGAAATCTACACATTAGCTTTTGCACCTCTATGAGGGGGCAGTACAGAGGAGAGATGACCATGAGGAAGATCTTCCACGGGTTAAGAAGTCATGTGCATGTTCAGGCTTCTCCTAGGCTTTCCTCCCATTGTGGCCTGAGTGATCTGGATCCAGGTCTTTAAGCATATTTAAAGAAGTAGTCAGGGGCTACAATCCTGTTTGCTGAATACTAAACTTAACCATTTCAATCTGAAAGAAGGTGCTTCATGGAAAATCAGCCACTCCATCATCCTAATGTACATGATTTTCTTTTCTTTTCATTCTGCATCACTTTAGTTCATTTACTTTTGTGAGGGAAAAAAGACTGATCCTGCAGTCAATGTGACCAAAGAGATTTTTCCAATGTCTTATCTATGAACTTTGTCTGTCCAGTGATCTTAATCCCCATGCTGGTTCTTAGTGGTGTGGATTGTGAGTGCCTACAAGGAGCAGGGCAGGGCCATGGGGTGAGCTGGTGAGCCTTTCTCTGCCTTTCCTGGGGCTTGGCTGGGTAAGTAACCACAGAGGCTGTCAGCTGGTGGGCAACCCCAGTGCAATCCAGGCATTTCCATGACCAAACAGCTCAAATGGGTCATGACTGTGGTCGCACTCCAGCTTGGTTAAGGCTGAATCCATGTGGCAATGTGGAACATACACACCAGTCTCACAGCTGTAAATCCACTCTGGAATGGAAAAGCAAAATAAACCACATTCAAATTCGATTATCAACATATCACTTGCAGGGAAAGTCCCTCTTTGAACCCCCAGATTTGGTTACTGGTGGTTTTGAGTATTATTTCATTGCTTCAGTCTCTAGATTAAAGCAAATAATTCTATTTCATTTCCAAAGTCTTCATTGGCTTTTCCTAAATCTCACTGGCAAACCAGGAAGTGGACCCTGAAGATATTACAACACAGGGCTGAGGAAGTTCTGGTTTGCACAAATGGCAGGTTTATAAGGTGGAGTGCACAATGGGTTAAACATTTCCCAGTAATTCATGTGTCTAAGTCAGACAGTAGCCCCTGTGGTATTCCAAGTGGTTCTCCTCCTTGTTCCCTTAGTCACCAGCACTGAAGGAAGCTTTCGGGTCCCATCTGACTTGAAACCACTTTTATGATGTAGGAATGAAAAGCTTGAACCTCGAGGGAGGGAGCTTTTTTAAAGATCTGATATGGCATGAGACAGCTTCTCTCCTTCAGGCAGGATCTGACACCAAGCTCCAGATCTTAGCCACTGTCACCAGGAGCATTCTCCTTTCTCCCACCCCATCTTCTCCAGGCTGCTGTGAGGCTCTACAGAGGGTCACCTGCACCCATGAGGAGGCCTCACCAAACTGTTTCATGCTGCGGTCCTAGCTTGGGGAAGCTCATAAACATGAGCTTCAGCGGGGGAGAAAGATCAGGATAAATGTCTCCTCTAGGAAATATTCCAGGGAAAAGAAAAAACAATTTTCAGGCTTTACGGCAGGGAGGCTGCCCTCACAGCCCTCCCAATGTGCCAGATTTTAAGTACTTTGGCTGGTATTTAGATGGAGCTGGAAATCTTTAGAGAACGCAGAGTCCTATAATGGAGAGATGTGCCAAGATAGGTCTGGGAGACTCTCAAAGCCCTGCTGCAGCAGAGAAGTCAAGAGAGGAGCCGGTGGTACATGTGGGACTTGTGCCGATGTCCTTAGTTCCTCAGAGACGTCAGGGCAGCCCTGGCCTCAGGACTGGCTCTGTAAGGGTGGGGATGGGGAAGGAGGGCTAATGCTCTTCCCTGCACAGAGCCGTGGTAGCAAACTTCAGCCTCGAGTGTGATTCACGCTGGCCTTGTTCCTTTGCATCATCTCAGGCAGGAGAGCAATTGCTGCCTGACTAAACTGGGAATGTCCTCTGCTTACCTGACACCAGCGTGAGCACTCACCAGGGTCAAAGACCATGAGATTCGCAGCTGCAGATTTTCCCTGTGTCCTCTGGGTGGAAAACTTGCTGCCAAGGTCAACATGGTCCTCACTTTTTTACTTGCTTCAGGTTAAAAATGCAAACCAATGCAAGAAGATCTTTTGGGGGGATGAAGGAATGAGGGATGAAGGATGTCTCTCAGGCTTATCACTATTGCTCAAGTGGGTTAGTCCTTTCACTACAGCCCTGAGGAGTTTAGCAGAAAGCATGACCACCAAGTAGCAAAAAATTGAACTCCCTTTGAAATCGAAAGATTGAAGGAGCCTCCCCATAAGTTGCTATTTTCGTCCTTCTGCCTGCAACAGTGCATCTGTCTCCAGTCCTCTGCTAGGACCCATTGCAGAAGGTGGCCAGAAGCCGAGGCCAGCAGAGCCATTTCGGGTCAGGTAAGCCAGGGGCAGATGAAAGCTGGGGTGCTTTGAAATGGCAGCAGCTGTGGCTAAAGGATAGCCTTGGGGGGTGCACGCAAAGCACAGTCTGCAGGGAGAGGTGGTGTCTGCCACAGCCTGGAAATAGGGGAAGTTCCTGGAGCATCAAGCCCTTCTTCTGATCCAGAAAGGGAGCAGAAACCTGAACCTGGAGGTTGCAGCTCCTGCAGGTTGTCATCTGAAGAAAAGCTTCTGCACTTGAAAGTTTGTTTCTCCATCTCCATCTAACGCTCTAATAAAGAGTTTCCACTATAGTGATGTAAGATGCTTTCTATGCCGCTTTCTCCTTTCTTTTTTAACCTGTTTGACCCCAAATGAAAATGATAATTTGACACCCCAAATAAATGTTTCCCCCTGTCATAAACCATGAATATAATTGCAGGAACAATGTTGACTATCACTACACGCTTAAAAAAAAAAAAAAAAAAAAAAAAAGAATCAAACAACCAAAAATAGCCAGTGTGAATTCAAAGCGAAAATGAATGGAGTCTGCCTCATTCATAAATGTCATACAAGACTTTGGTTAAAAAGGCAAGCCTGTCATCCCAAGGCCAGCAGCTGTTGTTATGTTGAACAAAATGGATACAAATGGGTATTATTTTAAAGTGAAATGCTTAATCCCAGGCCTAACAAGCCCACTGTCCTCTCTGTAACCCTGTGTCATACAAGCCATGATCTCCAGTAGAGGGCTTGATTGCACAGGAAATAAAATTCCCTGGCTGTGCCCTACCAAACCGACAAACACCCTGGCAATGTTTGAGTTACTATGGCAATCACAAAATAGGAAGGCCTTTTCTTCTTTTCCCCATCTCTGCATGCAGCCGCAGGCTGCTCCTGAATAGCTCACATCTGCAAAAAGTTTTAACACGGTACTCAGATAAAGAAAAGGATCCCAAAAATGGGCATTGACCCGTCTCAAAAAATGTTGCAAATTTTATATACAAGAACTGGGGAGCTGTGCCACTTTGCGCAGGTTATGTCATAATGTGAACAAAAAGGGATAAAAGCTGATGAAGGCTTTTGCTGTCAAATATGGAGAGAGGGGAAAAAGCAGAAGTAAATGACAGCTTTAATGCAGATGTAAGAAGAAAAGTCAAAGATGGGTGACAGAAAGTTGCTGGTCAATGAATAAGGGAAAATTTTCGAGCACAAAAACCAGACAAAAGAGTAAAATACAATAAAAATCTCACTATAGAGAATACTGAGAAAAGTCCCAAAAGCACAGTGAGCAAAATCTTGGAGCTATCAAACCATGTGAAACGGACATGTGGTTCTTTAGAGTGGCCCATTTCAGGCATTAATAGCTCTCATTATAAAGGGGGAACCTGATCTCTGGCCTGGAAAGCTTTCAAGAAGCAGACTTTTTACAACAAAATTGAAAAGCAAAACAAAACTGAACCTTTCTGCCTTACACAAATTAACTAGGATTTTGGTCTTTCTAGACAAATTTGGTTCTGCATAATGAACTGTTACACATTTTACCAGTTTTCCTTGGACAAATGCTTTCTAGTAATGGAGAATAATTGTGTATTTAAATGGAGTTTTGCTTTCTGTCAGATCTTACAATCGTGCGCTTTCTGACAGTACACTTGCCACCATTAAAATATATTTATTGTTAATAACAGAAACTTACCTTTACCAACAAGCTGATTTCAACCACCTAGTTTAGATGCCTGTGTAGAGCATGTGAATGTGGGTTAAGTGCCTGACAGTCTTACCGAGCTATTTAGTCCCAGTGAGAGGAAAGGTATGAATCCAGAGTTTAATATACAGGTCTGTTGCTTTGCGCTAGTTTTGCCTCAGACATCTGGATCTGTTGTGTGGGAGCTGGAAAGTGCCAGCACCACCACCTCCACTTACGTTAGCTCCATCTTGCAAGAAGATTCAGTAAGAGTAAATTTACCATTAATTTGTTCTTAATCTTAGGTTCGATTGACACGTTATAGCTTCTGAAAGTATCATTGCACTTTAAAAGCTCTTACTGACAAGTCACATTAATCACTAGCATGTGAGAAAGGCTTAATGTGAGGAAATGAATGAAAATGGCATAAACGGTTCACAAAAAAAGTCCAAAGGGCCGAAAGAAGCCTCAAATCTAGTAAAAGTGGGACTGCATTATACATTCATTGACTCTTGTTCCTTTGGGGGTGTTTTGGTATGAAAAGAAAGAGACAATAGAAGACAATAGCGGTACCTTATCAAAGTTCATTCAAGCAACTATTTCAAATACTTTTAACGGCTTGTCACTGGGTCTTGCAAGTCTCCAAGAGTCTAAACACTCTGTCACATTTGTGTACTAACCACTTAAAGTGCTGCTAAAGCCTTTTGACCTGGACTGACTCTCCTTTATCTAGGTCAAAATGCAAGGCAAAGGCTTTGTGTTCCATGGCCTTCATTAAATTCATTGATTTGACCTGTATTTTAAAGACCAAAAGTCAAATGGAATGGGAAGTTAAAGTTCCCATACAAAATCTTCCACCGAGCACTTCACTGCCTCCTTGAACTATGTAACATTGAGAAAAGGCCATCTCACGGCCATTTGAAGTGTGGGCTATAGCTGGAGTGGCAGTTTTGTCCAGTTTTTTCAAGAGCATTGAAGGGATTCATCAGAGCTTTCCCTCTCTTAAATGAGGACAAAAAAGTTGAAGCTTGCAGACAGTCCCACTGACCATTTTTTTTCTTGCTCCAAGTCATCTGTTCAACAGAGCGTAGCAAAGCTCAGAGGTAGATAAATATTATTTAAATCTCTTTAGCACACAGACAGGCAGGGATGAGGTTTGTTGCTTTACCTTAGACCCTCAATGTGCTCATGATGAACTGTACTATCAAGGAAAAAGAAATAATCAACTTTTACGTGTCAAGAAATAAACCCTCTTTTGCATTTGGAGAGCAAATTTCACAACCAGTGTTTACATTTTACAAGAATACAGCAGAAAACCTACGGCCTTTAGACAATAAACTTAGGTTTTAAGTTTTAATTTAGTTTTCAACTAGGACTCACACTTGAAAAGCTAGAAATCTCAGGGTTTCATCCATCCCTAGTAAAGAGGGATGTCTTGGACCAAGAGGTGTATCTGCATGTGGCTGACCTAGCTGATGTTGTGGGTCTGGAGAAGATATGCTTTACTAGAAGTAAAGCTTTTGCCCTGAGAGCACCTGGAGGTCAGACACTGATTGTAAACTGCCAGGGGAAGTCCAGGTTGACCCAGGAGGCAGGTTCTGCCCAGGAGACGTGGATGAGAGGAGGCTCCAAGGCAGGTTCTGCCCAGGAGACGTGGATGAGAGGAGGCTCCAAGGGTTTTGTCTGGCTTCAGGGATGCACTTGTAAAAGGCTGGAGTGGGCTGGTCACCTTGTCGTGCATGTGCCTACAACTGAAGTTCATGGCCTATTTACAGCAGGAAGAGTGGAATGAAAGAAAAATAAATTACAAAGATGAAAGTAAACTTTAGCCAAATTACAGGCTACACAGATACTAAAAAACACCGACTTGCCTTGAGGAGATCTACGAGCTTACAATTTCAGTAAAAATGGTCATCCCTGATCCAAGTATTTGGTGAAGCTTTCCAGAAATTATTATTTTCATGAGTGGAATTCAGTTGCCTAGAGGTGTTAGGTTATGTGATTAAAGGCTTGTCCCTGCTAACAGAAAAAAGCACAGAGGAACAGGGATGACAGGGGAGGAACCCCTACAAGATAATTAGAGAAAACTCTGATAACCAAATTGAGAAAACCTGCCCTTCCCAAAGCTGTCACAGGTCAACCATTGGCCCCATGGTCTGGGTGTAACAGCCCCCAAAGGAGAAGCTCCCTGGTCACCTCACAGACTGAGGGGTTTAGTGCCTACTGGGACATGGGACTCCGTATGGCAAGAGGGGGAAGAACATTTTGGGATTGTACAGAACTTGCTGTGGAACTTGTAGGGACTAAAGGTAGGTACAGAGAGGGATGAATGTGCTCTGGATAAACAAGTGTGCTAAAACAGAGGGAAATAAAATGAAAAGACTGGTTGTGTGTAACAAAGCTACGAGTCAGTCTGCGTGCCTGATCACCACATTCTGTCCCATCTTCTCATTAAGCTCCATTTCTAGCTCCTTTCCTGGGCACAGGGGCCCGGTGTGCCTGGAGGTCTGAGCACCAGCACCCAGAGAGGAGCTGCAAGTCTCACATGCTCACATGCTAGCAACTGCAGAAGTGTCTCAGATAGTCTTAGACACCTGAGTCTGGCACTTGGATAAAGCCCTTTAGGTATCTGAATGTTGCACTGAATGCTGGGTCCTTTCAGAGAAGCCCAGTGGCTCACCAACATTTTCACTCCCAGGAACTGGAGTGGCTCACACATCCAGCCTGCACAGCACCCTGCACATGGAGGGACTTATGGGCAGGATGTCATGGGATTAATGCATTTCAGAAATGTGGGTGATCCATACTGCTGAAGAAATCACCTGGAGCCTGAAGAGGGTGGCTCTGAGAGTATGTCTCCATGGGATCTGGAGAAGCAGATTTTCTTGTCCACCAACCTGACCATTCGTTTTTCACATCTATCCAGCTTGAACCTTGAAAGCTGTTTACAGGAATGACCAACTATGGAGTTAAGAGACTTAACGGCAGTGCAGAGTCCAGAGACGCCGTGGTGGGAAGATGGCAGAAGGAATGAGTGGAGGGGAGAGTTGTTGGCCAGTGTTGTGTTAGGATTCCCACTCACCAATAGTTTCTCCATCCCACCCTATCTCCTTTTCCTCTCTGGACACAGCTATCTGCTCTTGGTCCTCTTGGAGCAGCAATGCTCCCAGGAGCTTTGAAGTGGTTAAAATCCTTTCTCAGGTGCTTCCAGCAGACTTCGTCCAGCTCCAAGCTGATGCAGAACCAGGGTCAACAGAGTGCTTTAATCCATAAGACAAAATCAATATTAA
Organism: Antrostomus carolinensis; assembly: GCF_000700745.2. NCBI lineage: Eukaryota > Metazoa > Chordata > Aves > Caprimulgiformes > Caprimulgidae > Antrostomus > Antrostomus carolinensis. The sequence goes on from NW_010295378.1 coordinate 18,521, forward strand.
CACTACAGCTCACACAGGGAACACTGATGAGTTTAAATGTTCAAAAGAAAGTCCAGAAACAGGTAACGTCCTCTTCGTCTATCAGCAGCTCTCTAAAAGAATAGGTTCTACTTCTATTTCTAGGTTCACATAATTAAGATTTTACAGGTCTTATCACCAAAAAGATGTAGAAGAAAGGACACAACAGAACACATGGAAAGCCTTCAGTGTTGGGTAGTGGTAGGATTATAGACACCTTGTAGAAAGGCTGGCCCAAAAAATGGAGGAATAAAGGCTTTAGCTCTTGGATGAATTGTCCTTAAAAAGAAGTTCTGTAGTTCCCTGAAAGGTCAGGCTGACATCTTCCAAGAGCGTCATGTTCATTCAAAAGTAACAACTGAAAACTTGAGCAAAAAGCCCAACCCAGATCTAAAACAGCCCTTTGAGACATTATTTTCTGTGATTCCAATTTTGTAGAAAATTTAGATTCTAAAAGCTAGAACAGGACTCCTAACCAAGGGCAGTTTATTTGACATTGTCTTGTTTGCAAAATTATCTGCAAAATAATTTTGCTTGTCTTATTTATTATTCACCTGTAGTGATTTTCTCAGCAGTTGGGCAGTCTCTGGATTTTCTGCAGACTCCTTGTCTACTGCTTTGTGCATTCCTAAGATGCTTTTTTATGTTTTGTGACTGGGACTTTTTATTTCTGATGTCAAATTGGGCAATTCCTGGAGCTTTGAAGATTTACCAGATGATCCTTTCCTACTGTGACTTTATGGAAGAGCATGTTTGCCAGAGGTTTTATGTCCATGAGCATCCTAGTAAACCATGTTCCCCTCACATCTCTGGAAGGGAATGAGATGAAGAAGGAGTAGAATGCCACCAAAGCAGAGTGATTATGTTGTATTTGGGAAAACATTTGTGAAAATCTGTTTGGAGTTGGCTGTAACACAGTCACTCTAAAACAGTGTCTCTGTTAAAGGGGTATTGTTCCCGGCCACCAAAGCAGAAGAAAAGTAACTCCAGGACCACATTCAGAGATGTGGGAACCATCTAATCCATGGCACGCTCCCCCTTCCTGCCAGCCCATGGTGGTCCCTTTGCAGTGAGAGCTTTCTTTAGGCTCTGGGGACAGCAAGAAGCTGTTGGGGGAGACACTGCAGAAAGTGAGCTTGAGAAACACCCTGCTGGGTCAGAGCAGTGGTCCCATACCTCCTCCTCTGATTCCACTGCTGGCAGGAGGAGCTGCTGCAAAGGAGAGCACAGGAGTTTCACTGCTTGCTGTGGTCCATCTGCACTGCTGGGAGCCCCCAGCCCCTGAGGGAATGGGATTTTAGTGGGAGCTACCTTCGTAGGCTCCTGATTACTACCTCATGGACTTACTGTCCACAGACAGCTTATGAACCTGCTGACAGCATTCACCTTAGTGGCCTCCCATGGATGTAATTTCCAGGTGCTGTCCTGTGTCTGTTTTAAACTGATGTCCTTGAGTGTTCCTGAGCTTGTGTTTAGGGGATTTGGTGAACAGCAGCTCCATGTTTGCCTTACCCACCATCCTCACTGTTGTGTGAGCTTTGTACGTATCCCTTCAGCCTTCTCTCCTCTAAACTGAGGAGTCATCTTAGTCTCTCCACGTAAAGGGTCTGTTTCACCCCACAGTCATTTTCACCACCTTTTTCTGTATCTTCCAACTTCACTATATCCTTCAGATGCAGAGACCTGAGCTGCACCCAATACTCAGTGTCTGGGACACATAAGGTTTCCAGTCTCTCTCTTCTTTCTAAAAATAAAACAAAAAAGAATACAAAACTTGAGTTAAATGTAAACCACATTATGTATTCATTAAAGAGAGTTATGTTATACCATGAACAGCATAGTCATCTTGCTAGTAGTGTCCTGTGAGTAGCCTTGGTTCAAACAAGGATCCCAATGGGAGAGATTTTGCCCATGTGAAGTCTGCCAGGTGCTATGGAGGCTGCAGCACACGTAGGCTGTCACCTGAGGCAGGGGCTGCTTAAAAACATGAAACTGAATAATGAGCCCTGAGCTCAGGTCACCCATGTCTGAAGTACAGATGCATGGGCAAACCTCACTTGCTCCCCAGTAGGATGTATAACTGATAGACTAATCTTTTTTATCCATTTAAGATAATGATTTTGATGTGGCTATTTATTTTAGTACTTGATGTCTTTACTTGGAAGTTTGAAGTCTACAGTCTGTGAAGATTACAGCTCATTCAAACTATGGCCGTTTGAGGGGCAGAAAGGAAAAAATAAAGCATTTAAGGCTCTTTTACTCTGACAAAACACAGTCAGCACTAGAGGCATGTTATGCTGATTCAAACATGTGGCAGGAAACTTTCTCTGCTCCAAGAACTTGCAACCAAAATGGGCAAGGGAGGAAGAGGGGGAACAGGACCAGCGAGGTAAAGGGTGATGCTACGTGGAGGACCAGAGACATGTAAAACCTGTGTCTTTTCTTTCCAGGTTTATAGTCTTGAGAAGAAACATTTTTCACACAAGAAAAGTATCTTCAAATACTCCTACCTTTTTCCTCCCTGTCCTTCCCAACCTTCTTGTCAAAGCACTCACAGCTCTTGAGAAATGCTCATTTCCTCTCAGAAGCCACCTGGTGAATATCCCACAGTTATTCCTGCTTTGCAGAAATGCCCAGGGAAACAACTCGCTCGGGGTGAAACCTTAGCTCAGACTGCTGACCCCCTTCATCCGAAAACACAGCGCTGTCAAGTCCAGTTCCTGGCTCCACAGGCTGGGTCACTGTCCCAGTGCAGGACAGTGTGGCGGTGCAGCAGGGAAGTGGCCACAGCAGCCACCCCTCTGCTCTGCCAGCATGAAGGTGATGGTCATCTTTGAAACCACTCAACACTTTCCAGGGGACCTGGCATGGCAAGCAGCACAATGGACCGTGTTATCACAGGGATAACTGCACCACCAGCATCTCTGGGTTTGCTGTGGGCTTGTGTGGGCATTAGCAGAAGAGGCTTTTAGCTCTTTGCAGACCCTTAGAGCTTTCTCTTTCTCCTTGGTTTCACTTCTGTTTTTGGTGCCTCTCTGAAGGCATATGGTTGCACTTTTACAAACAGCAATCAGCTGTGTACAGAAAAAGGCCCTCCTCTGCAGTGTACCGACACACACAAGGGAGTAGCTCCCATTTTCAGTGCAACAACAAAGCAACAGTGCTTGAATGCAAACATAAGCACATGAAATGGTTGTTTTGAGCTTTGCTGCCATTATAGAGGGTTCCTGTAGCTCCCACTCCCCCATGCGCATCCTCCCAGGCTGCCCGTGGCAGCTGAGATGAAGCCCAACAGATACCACAGAAGCACAGAACCTGGTTGTTTTACCTTGTCACCTCAGATTTCAAGAGGGGAAGGTGCTCCCTGCGAAGCACCCTGCTCGAGCCCCAACAGGTGGGAGCCCGGGGCTTTTTGTATTAGGGAGTTCAGGAGAGTTGTATTAAGCCATGACCATGTCGCCTGACAGCCTTGTTTGCCAAGCTGCGAGCAAGCGAGCGGCGCGCAGCGTACCAAAACCTAATGATGTACTACCAACATCCACACCGAAGACAAGGCCATTTAGAGTGGAGAGACAAGCTGAGTTAGCATAAAAGAAGAGGCATCAATCACCATTCCCACAAGACAATGGCGATAATTTAATGGCTGTTTTTTAAGAAGAACTGACACTATATAAAGATTGAGGAGAAAGGTCTGGTAGGCTTCACCTGCAGCTGAGAGCTATTTGTTCCCATTGTGCCAACCAGAGCGAGGTCTGAAATGGCAGTTTCTGAAGCTGGCATCATATGCATCAAGTTATGCTTGCAACTAAAGGTTTACTTTAAATTGCTAGATTTTCTGGCTCAGGCTGTTATTAGTCAAGCTTGAGTGACTTTACTAATGAATTAACTTTCTGTTGAATTTTAAACTAACCTAGAGAGTTCTGTAGCACAAATTTTCTTCTGTTAAAATAATTTAGCTCATTGGAATAATTTTCCTTCAATTTACTAGTTTTATGACACGATAGCGTTCAAAGAGATTGTATTCAGACTTAGGATAAGAATTTGCAAAACTCTTTTATTTAGCTGAGTTATATCCACATTCTGCAGCCCTATATTTGACACTATTTAATTTTTTATAGAAATGAACCAGTGCAGACATCCTTATGCACAGTGTAAGGTGACTCTACATAATCAAACCAAAAGTATCCGGAGATCTGAAGTCATCAAAAATTCACTCTGAGGGGTTACAAAAAAGCAAAGTATCTGAATAAGGCTGGAGGGATTTTCAAGCAGTCTTTTATTCCAGACCATTGCCACAATAAATGATCACACTTACTTGTCAGATGGAGGTTTCTCCAAGCTGTTCTTAAAGATTTCCTGTGATGGACAGCACACATCTCTCTAGCACAACTTGACTCCTTCACTGTCCATACCATCAGCAAGTGTTTCTAGTGTCTTACTGGAGCCTTCTCACTGCACCTAAGTTATTTCTTCTTCTATATGAGCATAAAGAGCATTTCGCTCCTTCTTTGCATCTTGGTATATTTGAAAAATATTATCAGGAAATCCCTGGCACACACTAGAGCAACCCCAGTTTTTCATTATATATCACAGTTTCTAGACTTCTTTCACTGTCCTTGTCCTCCCCTGGGCTCTCTGTTTTGACTGCATTTTCCCAGACATGCAGGTTCCAGGCTGAGCCCCAGCACAGCACGCACCAGTGCTGAGCAAGGAGGGAGAGTTAGCCAGGGTCCAGTTCAGCCCGTAGGTCTCCTTGCCAGATGTTTGAACAAATATTTCCTGTTTTGCCTGAGACCTTCTCAGGATTTCAGCATAAACAACAAATTTCAGCTTTTGCAGTCTTCAAGCAAAATGTGGTAAGGACAATAAAATGCTTTTGAAACAAACTATCTGAGACACCAGCAGTGCTCAGGGTCTTACAGTGAGGGCTGACTAGACTCACCAGTCCCAGAACAGCATTTAGTTTATCCAACAGCTTTTAGTTTTACTCCTAACTGTTCTTCTGGGGGCTACACTTCATACTTTGAAATGAGTCTTTCCATTTCCTCCGGCAGCTATGGCTTGTGCTCTGGTAACCCTTGTTAGTGACAGCTGCTGAAAAGTGTGCCCAGAAGATAGCAAGCCTCTTTGACCACACTGAATAATTTCTAAAGAAATTGCTGGTTTCACAAGTGTCTTCATTTTTTTTTTCAGATTTTAACTTCCATTTCTACTCTGCTTATCCAAACTCTTCCAGCATGAGCTTCGTGAGCATGATGGCCCAGACATGCAAGCTGCATCCATCATCTCCCCTCATGTGGCTGTGGGCATCCTCCAGGACTTATGACTGGGATTCACAGTAGCCTAGCAGGCTACTTCCCTCATGCATGGTACATTCAATTCTGTCCATCTACACACCACAGGTCCCCAAGACAGAGAGTGGTAACAACAAGCAGATTTCATGCAACAATGAAAAGTGAAACGGGCAACTTGGTGGTGAGCATCTCACTCACACTACAGATGGGACAGCACTGGGTCAGCAGTGGTACAGCTACAACTAGAAAGCTGCAAGTTCACCTCAAACTTTTTTCTTCTGCCTTGTCTGTATGAAGAGCAGGCAATTTTGATTTAACATCTATGTTTCAGACATCAACCAAAATGTAGCTTAGGCACTGCCTTGACACCAGCACACGCCACACTCAGTTCTAGCACTGAGACCTTATTCAGTTGCAAAGTTGGATTCTATCTGCACTGACAAGGCTCCAGAGAAGACAGAAACACCCATAACTGTGAGTATGTTTGTCCAAGTGATGTCGAATGTCCATACAGATCTTTCTAAGTAAGCCCTTCATTCTGCTTCATTGCTGAGTTTGGTGATATTCCAGAGGAGTATCCTGTAGTGAAGCCATCGCTACCCCCACTGGGAAGACCTGCTTTAAACTTCCTCGGTGGCTTCTCATGTGCTTTAGGGTTTAATGCAATTAATCCATCATCTGAATGCTTCAACCCTCCGTATTTTCTATCAGGTCTTCTCACCTCCAGGCTCCTAAGTGAATAAGAGGATGCATGCAAACAAAAGTGTTTCTTAGCCAGCTTGTTCATTCAAGCGAGCCGAGCCAAGACCTCTCCTACACAGTCTGCTCAGCTCCTGTGAGACAGACATTGCTCACAGTCAGCATCCTTCCCTTCTGCAGTGGAGGGCAAACAGGGGGATTGGAAGCTACATTGAAAGTACTGATATCTTCCTGCCTTTCAGAGATGATAATTCAAGGACTTGCAGTGCCAGAAGCTCTTTCAGACACGTTCAGCGTGGACAGTGGCTATGTATGCTGCCTTATGGTTATCAGGTGTTATATCTTGAGTGTTTGGTCTTCAGAACTGTAGGAATCTTGGCTCCCTTATAAATATTTGTCCTATAAATTGCCGTAGGTTACTAAAGAGGCCACTGACAGTTCAAGAAATTGAGCTAATAGCCTCCTATCATTCTTCCATTCTTTCTTAGCTACTGAACTGCTAACAGCTACATTAGGAGCAGTTTGGGACTTCTGACTGTGCTGGAAATTTAAATTAACACAATCTGCTTTGCATAAAGGACTGTGGACAAGTGATTTACATAAATTTTATAAAATCAAAGCTCAAGTGTGACTGTCTTAACCATGGGAAGGGATAATGCTTGAGACAACTTGTGGTTGAGTCACTGATGCCTTAGATGACAAAGACCAGGTCTCTGTAGCAGGGACCAGGTGGTGTGTTTGAGTCATCTCAGTGTTGTACTGATGCAGCCCCCACTGCTTAGCAGTTGAGCTGCTACAAGTTGAACCAACTGCAAGACCTCAGAGAACCAGAAGGAGACGAAAAATCCCAGATTTTTCTATTCCTGCATGAGCTCTCACACTGCCTACACCAGCATGAGGTTTCATGGCTACCTCAAGCTCTTTTTATCATATTTGCCCAAAGACAGAGTGAAAACAAAAGCCTGTGTTAGCTCAGTAAGCCAAGGGGGTTAGTCCAGATTTACACGCACTTTTATACAAGTGGAAATCAGAATCAGTTTGATTGAAGTTGTGGAGTTTGATTCCCCAGGACTTGCACTGGGAAGGCTCGTTTGCATGAGTTCAATAACTACTCAGACCAGAGGGGTTAGCACACTGCTGTTTGAGGCAACATAACTATCTAGAAAGACAGCTTGTACAAGGAGATGAAGCTTCACCCTGACTAGACTAGTGCTGATAGAAACAAAAGACAGGTCAGTTCCACACTTTCAGGGGAGGGTGGTGGTAAAGGGCCGTACCTCCACTGGTGTAACTGGAAAACAAGGGATCCTCAGCCATCTACTCCAGCTCCGTGCCCTTCTAGGGTGTCATGGCAATTTGTGAAAGTTTGTCCTTATGAAATACTTCATGTGATGTGATTATAGTTGTGTTTTATATCTTCCAATTAAGTAGATATGTCATCAACTGGCCCTCCATGAGGTTGCTGCAGTTGCTCTGAAATGTTATAGACTCTCAGATTACAATGCAAAAGTAAGTGAGATCTAAAGTGTCCTTATTTTTATCAGAGTTTTAATTAAGTTTTCAAACCAAAATAGGTGCAGCCATGAGCAGATGGTGTGGAATCACACATCATTTGCACAAATATCTAAGCTTTGTCCAAACAAATAACAGCAACACTGATACTGTGCATTTGAGCAAACACATGGATATACTGGACTTGGACAAATGCATAGCAAATCATTTTAGCTTTTTCTAAGGAAGTTTATCAGATTTGGCAATCAATCATCGAAGCTGACCAAGGATACTGGGTCTTTGCAATAAATGTTCATGCTTGTCATCATTAACATCATTTAGATTTTAGACTTTTTCTAATTAATAAAGGTTCCCACCAGCAACAGCAAAAATCCCCACCACCTCTTTCATTATCTCAGCTTTTCTTCCCTTTAATTACTATTGAGCTCCTGGCTGATTAAATTAGGTTTTTTAGGTCTTTTCTGAAATCTTAGGGAAATTATCTAAAAATCATGAAATCAATTCCCTTACGCTGTTTTAATCTTTTATGTTTTGGGCTCCAAGAGGGACGGGCGGACAAGTGCAGCCCCTCGGAAAAGTGTGCAGCACTAGACTGCTTGCCAGCCTTCTATTGCCTTTGTGGACCATCTGGGTCAATTTCCTTCCAACTAAATGAAATGCAAATAAAAATTCCAGCAGTTTTTCAGCTGCAGGCTGCCCAGCTGATTAGCATGACAGAGGCCGGGAGATGAGGCCTGACCCTGTGCACTTCCCCTCATCTCATTAAGTTGTAACTCTACCGTGGCTGCATTCATGGTGTTTATTGACGCTGAAAGGCGTCTTTATCCAAAACTAGCTAAATTCACATTCAGAGTTTTTCCATGAAGGCTTGCCTGCTACAGCATCCACATGAAAGTGAACCTATTGTAGCTTGGTGGCGTGTCCTGCTGATTCCTTAACAATCTGAGCTTTCTCCAAAAATGTTAGATTCACAAGTTTAAGTTCCATTTAAAAAACCCTAAACTCCAAACATTTTAACAGCTTTGTAGTTTAAAATGTTAAGAGTATAAACAGGTTTTCGTTCTGATGATGACAGTACATATATTAAACTCCTGCATATGAGGAGACAATCCAGCCAAAGTACAGTAGTGAGTGCCTGTATCACGTAGGCCTGCAGACAAGAGGGTATTATACTTATCCTCACATCCATCAGCAAAGAGAAGGATATAAAAATCAAGAAGGCAACATCTTCAGTGATTTATAGTGTTCTGAGAGTCATAGTTGGACAATGGAGAGAAATACACCTTCCAGCTGCCCACTATTTCATGTCTTGTCACAACTCTACGTTAAAGAAAGGGAAATACTGTACAACCAAAGTCTGGTGGAAATGTGCATACTAATGATTATGATCCTTTCACCTTTCTCTTAAGTGCCATAACTAGCATCCTAGCTGGATGACAGCAGTTGCATAACTAAGATGCTGCTGTTAAAGCTTTAGGGTGGACAGGTCTGCTGGGCAGTGCATATTCTCTGCTATAACCTTTGAAGACCAGGTGGGAACTAAGACAGACAGACTGTTTCCAGGAGGCATGGAAGGAAATAGCAGCTACTATAGTTTTTGGAAAGGAAAAGCCAAATGCTCATGCACCCTGCCATTTGGGTCTACAAGATGTGCATAGTAAAGACTAACCACTCTCTTTTAGGGAGCTCCCAGACTGCAAACAAGAGTCAGGGAGGGTCCAACACTGACACTGATGCATGCATGGAGTCAAAGTCTCAGTTTTAATTATTTCTGCTCATGGTAGCTGGACTGGAAAAAGAGGACAGGGAAATTTTCACTGGGCCACTGCCAAATCTCTCACAAGGTACTTTAAGATTCAACAAGACTGTGTTGAGTCCTGCACTTGGATCACACAACCCCCTGCAATGCTACAGCCTTGGGGAAGAGTGGCTGGAGAGCTGCCCAGTGGAAAAGGATCTGGGGGTGTTTGCTTAACAGCCAGATGAATAAGAGCCGACAGTGTGCCCAGGTGGCCAAGAAGGCCAACAGCATCCTGGCCTGTATCAGGAATAGTGTGGCCAGCAGGACCAGGGAAGTGATTGTGCCCCTGTACTCAGCCCTGGTGAGGCCGCACCTTGAGTGCTGTGTTCAGTTTTGGGCCCCTCACTACAAGAAGAACATTGAAGTGCCAGAGCGTATCCAGAGAAGGGCAACAATGCTGGTGAAGGGGCTAGAGCAGAAGTCTTAATGAGGAGCAGCTGAGGGAATTTGGGTTGTTTAGTCTGGAGAAAAGGAGGCTGAAGGGAGACCTTCTCACTCTCTACAGCTACCTGAAAGGAGGGTGTAGAGAGGTGGGTGTCATTCTCTTCTCTTAAGTAACAAGTGATAGGATGAGAGGAAATGGTCTCAAGTTGCACCAGTGGAGGTTTAGATTGGATATTAGGAAAAATTTCTTTACTGAAATAGTTGTCAAGCACTAGAACAGGCTGTCCAGGAAAGTGGTTGTGTCACCGTTCCTGAAGGTATTTAAAAGACTTGTAGATGTGGTGCTTAGGGACATAGTTTAGTGGTGGACTTAGCAATGTAAGATTTTTGGTTGGACCTGATGATCTTAAGGGTCTTTTCCAATCTAAATGATTCTACAATTCTAAAATTTCATTGGGAAGGAGAAAATGTGGGGGATTTTGTTACAGAAAAAAAGCTTTTTTTGCTTCCACTACGCCAAGGCAGATACAGGTGAGTAAATGTAGAGGAGTCAGTCAGAGAATGACTTTTTGTATGAGGCTGCAAGAAGAGGTTACAGGGCTGTGAGCATCTCAAGTTTTATACCTGTGCAGGGCTAAAGGGTGAAGTCTGTATAACAGACTGGCATCACGGGCAATGAGAAAAAAAAAAGAAAAATATTACATTTTCTCTACTCCATTCAATGGTCACATGGAGCAGAGAATATTGAAGGTGATCTCTGTCTGGTTATCCCATGAAGAAGAAATTCAACAGTGATTTGCCCATGGCTCCTCCCTAGACTTTCCATCTCATCAGCTAATGAGTTCACTTTGCTTCATGCATACAGACTTGGACAAACATTGCCTTGATCTGACAAAAGTGATACACAATGCTGGGGCAGAAAAAATATTTTTTTAAAGTTCATGGTATATTACTGTCTTCCCACTGAGACACAAGCTAGCATGAACATTAAAAATAACATTTTGGATCACTTATCATAATCCCATTGAAGTCAGAGAGGTTCTGCTAATTTCCATAGGGTTTTGATTATATTCTTTGCTAGTTTGCATTAGTTAATTGTTGCCACAATTCCACATGAGGTGGTAGACACCAACTGAATAAACATCTCAGCTCTTGGCTTCCCTGTTGCTCCAGGCAAGTGTTTGCAGGATAGATGAAAACTGTTCAAAAGTATCGTCACTCCCAGATGTGCTGGTCAAGCATGTTCTTTGATTAGGGGCATGTAAACAAGGCTTTGACTATAAACGCTTTTACTTGAAAATCAAGAAGGTGAGCATGCAGCAGAGCAGTGACATGTTTTGAGGACTCCTGTTTCAGCTTTGCAGGCTCTTTGAGACATGTCCCTTCTATTGGTTCAGTCTCATCAATAGCAGAACATGGCTAAGGTTTGCCTGAGGTCAGGAGTTTAAACTGGTTTAATCCAGTTGGTGGAAAGGCCTTGTGAACATCCTTGTTTGTTCCAAATGCACAGCCCATTTTAACTAGAATTAATGAGGAATTAATTTCATTAAATTTAAACAAAAAAACTTAAGTTATAAGGAGAATGTCTTCAGTGCACCCTACCCTGGTGCAAGTAGATGAGTTAGAACACTGGCGTTTTCGTAGGCAAGTTTCATTAAATTCTGCTTTTCAGAAGTAAAAAGAATTTAAAAAAGAGGCAGAGAACTACCTTTTTATCTGCTCTGCACTGATATGAATTTTACTTGCTTCTGGGTTCTAATTTGAACTGATTTTTGGGGGGTTTTAGCATTTAAAATTCCTGAGAACAAACCAGTAACTTTCTCATCAGTAGCTATAACATGGTTTGTGCTTGATGCGGTGTTTTATTAGCCATGTCAACTTTAAAGCCAGACTATAATGTTCCCAGCAGCTTATGAAGTGTGTTTTTAAATAGCAAGTTACGATAATTGCTACCTATATAAGGAATCCCACGATGGGTGGGAGCACACTTGGAACAGCAAGGAGCCAACTGCTCTGTTCCAAGAAGGCTGGAGGAAGGGAGAGGAATGCTGTGGATACACCTCACTGGTTGGCATTTCATATTGAACTACATCCAAATGCCAAGCCAGCACTTTAAATTCCCTACTGAATGTCCATTTGAATTTTAAGAAGTGCAATTTAGGATACTTGAAATATTTTGCTTTGGTAATAAATAAACTTCATTCAGAAACTAAATGATAGTTGGAGGTGGACCTATCCTGTAGCTGAGAAGCAGAGCAGCTACAACCACCAGCTTTGGGGCCCAGGTAACAGACAGGAGGGACCACAAGAAGAAGAGTAGAGAGGGAAAAGACTTGGGGACACAGGGTTGGGGCAAGAGCCCTATGTATGGCATCTGCAAAGGGACAGAAGGTCCCCATCTGGGTTACTTTCTGCCAGATTAGCATAGCAAATGGGACAGGCTGATCTGACAGCAGCAGCAAAACATCAGTGAGCTTCATCATTTGCCAGGTTTGGTAGACGTGGAAAAATGCCCATCTTGATGGGAGACACTGCAGGGTTACACAGAGAAGCAGTAGGGGCAGGTCAAGAAACCCACAGCAGGACGGGTGCAGAATGGGGTACGGGCAGTGGCCAACAGCAGTAGCTCTGAGGTCCCATGGCCTTGCAAAGCTGTTGCTATAAGTGCCCCATCAGTATTTCTTACATCTTGGTCTTGAATCAGGAGGGGTAATGTCCCTGTGCTTGGGGACTGTTTTTATTCCCTGCTGTGTTTTTGAGGTCTAGATCAATGCAAACATGTTTGTTTGGATCAGACCAAACATGCCCTGCCTGGGACTGGATCCAGGATTCTTATTCCTCTGCATTCAGCTTTGGCAGCCGTAGGGCAATGTTTGCAATGAATTGCAATTTAGCGATTCACAGGTCCCAAGTGTGCTTCTTTTTCCCGTACTTTGCACAGAGAGTGCTCTGCAGTACCTACATGAGAGCCCAGGGTATCAAGTCGTTCTCAGAGTATGTGGCAGATTTACCCTTCAATGGGTGCCTTAGGTACAGTGAAGGAGCAGGAATTCCCTTCTGTGGTAGGATGGTGAAGCACTTCTGCCTGTGTCTGACCCCTTCTGATCACCATCCTCATCTCATTTCTCCTTACTGCAATTGACATTTTGGCCATTTTTTCCCCATTTTGCTCTCGCCCAGTGTGTTCTCCACCTTGTCCTCCCTGGATGCAGCAGAGTGAGTCCATAGACATGACTGAGTGCCTTTGAACTTGTATCCCAGGATGGCCCTGTCTGGCCCTGACATAGAATCATAGAATGGTTTGGATTG